>NC_056057.1:32476418-32779448 GCF_016772045.2 Ovis aries | reverse complement strand
CCTTTTCACTGATAAATAAAAAAAGGAAAGCTAAATCTACAAATAAGGACCAGAGGATCCTTCTGCCTCTTTACAATAAATTATTTGCAGGATTCCCAGCTTTTGCTGTCAGAGTACAACACTCCAGAAGATGAACTTGAAAAGTCAGACCAGCTGAAGAACTCTCTGACCACAGAGAGAACAATTACTTAAATAATTAAAAATCTGTTTAATTTGATTGAGGAAACAAGTATTAAAGGTTTGTAATTTTTAATTTCGAAGTGAATGACTGAAGGAGTCATTCATTTTCGATATGAATGGAAAGATAATAACTTTCTGACAAATCACGCTTTTGAGACGGTCAAAGTGCTCTGGAATCTCAGAACTTTTGAAGATGACCATTCCCACATTAAACCTGCTTGCTTTCCAAAATCTTCCAAGAGGTACCAAATGTAAATTTCTAAGGAGATTAAACTCTGTATGTGGAGGAGAGTGAGGAGTTTAGAAAGTGATACTGTGACAATAAAGGGAAGATTGCCAAACCCAGGTGCCTCCCACTTGATAACTAGTGTACTAACATTCATGGTTGCTTCCGTGAATAGAGTTCACAATCTACAACATGAACTGAAATAAGAAAGTACAGTTGTTTGGCAAATGGGACCTAATCAAACTTACAAGCTTTTACACAGCAAAGGAAACCATAAATAAAATGAAAAAACAGTCAACAGAATAGGAGAAAATATTTGCAAATGATTTGACCAACAGAAGATTAATTTCCAAAATATATAAATAGTTCATGTAACTCAACAACAAAAACAAACAACCAAATTGGAAAATGGGCTGAAAACCTAAGTAGACATTTCTCCAAAGAAGACATACAGATGGCCAATAGACACATGAAAAGATGTTTAGAGAAATGCAAATCAAAACTACAATGAGGTGCCACATTACACCAGTCGGAATGTCCATGTTCAAAAAGCCTACAAATAATAAATGTTTGAGAAGATGTGGAGAAAAATCCTCTTGCACAGTTAGTAGGAATGTAAATTGGTGCAGCCACTGTGGAAAACTGTATGGAAGTTCATAAAAAAAACTAAAAATAGAATTATCACAGGACCCAATAATCCCACTCCTGGGCAAATAGCAAGAAAAAAATTATAATTCAAAAAGATACATGTATCTCTATGTTCATAGCAGCACTATTCACAATAGCCAAAACATGGAGACAACCTAAATGCCCATTGACAGAGAAATGGATAAAGAAGATGTGATGCATATACACAATGGAATGCTACTCAGCCATAAAAAGGAACGGAATAATGCCGTTTGCAACCATATGGATGGAACTAGAGACTATCATACTAAGTGAGGTAAGTCAGACAGAGAAACACAAATATCATATGGTATCACTTACTTGTGGAGTATCCCACATGACGCAAATGAACCTATCTGTGAAATGGAAACAGACTCACAGACATCGAGAACTAACCTGTGGTCACCAAGAGGGAGGAGAAGTGGGGGAGTTCGAGGTCAGCAGAAGCAAACTAGCACACATAGAATGGATACATACCAAGGTCCCACTGGATAGCACGGAGAACTATATTCAATATTTTGAGATTAACCATAATGGAAAAGAATATTTTTTAAAAAGACCGTGTATAAATATATATATACATGTATATCTGAATCACTGTTATACAGCAGAAATTAACACACTGTAAACCAACGATACTCCGATTTAAAAAACTGAATCACTATTATACACTTGAAACTAAAAAAAAGAAAAGAAGAAGAAATTACAGTTGTTTAAGTCTTTTGATTTACCTTTCCAAGAGCTTTTCCACCTCGAGTCTCCCCTTTTCCACACTGGATAGAGTTTTTCATTCCAGTCATTTTCATCTGATGACCATCCATTTAATTGGTTGTGCCCCCTCATATAACCAGAAGGTCTTTCATTGCTCAGCACATCATGAAAACCTATAACAATATTTGAAAAAAAATTATTTTGTCTACTTATCTCTCATTTAGCAGGTATTCAGAGAAACCGTACTGGAAGGATGCCACTAGCCTCTGTCTTCTCTTCCTTCTTGCTGGTAGGAGGAGGGAGCAGCAAGTAATTCCCTTCTTAATGGAGGCAGATGAACACTGAAAGAACATTGATCTGGGAGCCACAGAAACTGCTACAATGAAACACGCTGTGGGATTTCAGGGTTTCTTCTCTGGGCCTTCAAATCAGACAAAAAACCAAATGTCCTGTGATACTGTAAGGCAGTATCTGTCTCTAAAAAGGAACAAAGTGAGGAACAAAGGGGATCTATGTTTATTAATAAATGTTCATAACTGTAAATTCAGTTGAATTTTGAGTCACAGAATGATAGAATGTTCGACATTGAAAGAGCTAAGTTTAGTTAGTTCAAATTCCTTCATTTATGTGACATGATTCATTCACAGACATCTTTAATCAAGTGGAAATGAAGCTTTGTAACTTTTGATTCCCAGGATCAGTTTTTTCCCACGCTTCCAAGGCCTTCCTATTTCTCAGATTCTGAGTGAGAAGCATAATCCAAACACAGATTTCTTCTGATTTTAAATGTCAAAAGCCAAGGAGAGATACACACTTAAAAGGAGAGTGACAAGGAATGAACATAGAGGTCCACAGAACAGACTGCAGAACTCAAAGATAGATTCACATAGACATGCCCTGTTGACTTTTGCAAAAATAATCCAATGGAGGAAAGAGAGCTTTTCAACACACAGTGCTGTAAAAAAGCAAAAAGCCTAGGAGGAATCTTCAGGCTCTAAGTAAGAAAGAATTTTTAGACTTAGTACCAAAATCTTAATCTATAATAGAGAAATTGATAAACCAGATCTCATTAAAATTAAAAAATTCTGCTCTGCAACATCATGTGAAGAGGATAATGAGGTAAATTACAGACAGGGAGAAAATACTTGCAAGCCACATTTCCAACAAAGGAATACTATCTGGAACATATAAAGGATTTTCACAATTCACAATGTTTAAAAAAGGCAAATAATTGGACTTCTTTGATGGTCAAGTGGTTAAGACTCCATGCTTCCACTGCAGGGGGTATGGGTTTGATCCCTGGTTGGGAGGAACCAAGAGCCTACATGTCACATAACTTGGCAAAAAAAATTTTTTTTAAACCCCCAAATAATAGGGTAAAAGATCTGAACAGACATTTCACAGATGAGAATGCACAGATGGCAAGTAAACACATGAAAAGATGTTCAGTATCATTTACCAGTGAGTAAATGCACATTAAAACCACAATGAGATGTCACTGTATAGCTATCAGAAAGACTAAAATTAAAAGTGACATCAGACGCAGGGAAACGGAATCACTCATACACTGCTGGTAGAAATGGTATAGCCATTCTGGAAAACAGCTTGGCAGTTTCCTTGCAAAACTAAACGTGCAATTACTATGCAACCAAGCAGTTGTACCCTTGGGCATCTGTCCCGGAAAAAATGGAAACTTATGTTCACATAAAAACCTGTAAATTAATGTTCATAGCAGCTTTATTCATAATAGCCCAAGTTGGAACAACCAAAAAATCTTTCAGTGGGGCAAATGGATAAACTGTGGTACATGACATAGTATGGTATACTACTCAGTGATAAAGAAAAACTATTGATATCTGCAACAACTTCAGTAAATTATGCTGAGTAAAAAGAACCAATTCTCCCACATTACATACTATAAGTTTCCATTTCTCTAACATTCTTGAAATGACCAAATTATAAAATTGGAGAATGGATTAGTGGTTGCCAGGGGCTGGCAGGTGGGGTGGAGTGAGAAAGGGAAGTGGGTTTGTATCTGTGGTGATGGGACTGTTTGGTGTTTGGACTATGTCTATGTCAGTACCCTGGTTGCGACATTGTACTACGGCTGTGCAAGATGTTACCCTGGGGAGAAACCAGGTAAAGGGTATATACATGGGGATCTCGTGTATTATTCTTAAAAGTGCCTGTGAATCTAAAATGGCCTCAAAATTTAAAAACAGAATTAAATAATAGAACAAAAGCACAACAAAAGCCCAATGGTAAGATTTGAAAAGATAGTGGGGCAGGGAAAGACGTGGGGGACACACCCAGCACCATGCGGCTGTTCCCTCTCCCCTTCGGAGGCCCTGCTCTGTCACACGGCAGCTGCGCCGCTTGTGAGCTATTAATACTTTGTCAGTACCTTCTCCTTCCTCCTTTTACCAGGGCTATGATTGGAAAATGGAAAGGAATACCTTGGTGTCTGATATACCACGAAATTCTACCCATCCTTACTTTTTGTGGCCAGGCTACATCGTCTTAAGGCGAGGTGAAACGGAGCACAGCAGGTTTCGTTGCAATGCTAATAGGCTGTCAAACTGCCACCCAACCTCAGGCTGATCTGCCTGCTGAGCTGAGCAAGGCGTGCTGACCTGTAAATTCTGTCGCTCCATTCCCCAACTGCGGGCTCTGGGGGAGTCTGTCCTGAGCAGACATGGAGGTAAGACAATTCCTCCTCCAAGCACGTTAGCCTTCTTCTCTGGGAACTGATCAGTTATTAAATGCTTGTTGATCACTACCATGTCCCAAGGCAACAGAGAAACCAAGAGGTAAATAAGGACAACAGGTCCATGCAGAAGGAATTACAGTAAGGGAGAAAAAAGATACAAGTCTTCACACACATAAATAAAAAAGGATGATTTCAAGTAGCTGATCTCACAAGAATCCCATTACACAGTTTCGCAAACAAAGAAAGGAAAGGTCAGAGGAGCTAAGTCACTTTTCCTGGTCCAGACCCAGGGCTGGCAGGAAGGACTGCGGTCTGGTCTGCACGAAAGTCTTCTTCCTCTAGCCCGCTGTGCGTCCTTACTGTCTCTGGCCCGCCCCCTCCCCTGGGACAGGGGACTGCACAGCCCCTCTCGGATGTTGCGAGGCCCCACGCGGCTCAGCGGCCGGACAAGTGCCAAACCCCGGCCCGCGCCGCCACAGCGCTTGCGTCTGGGTCCCCTGGTTGAAGTCGCAGGCCCTTTCCCGGGCGCTCACTACAGACCTTTGGCTTGGTAGTTCGGGGCCCGAAGGGTGAATCGGGGTTGGGAGGTCAGCCAGCTTCCGGCCTCAGCGCTGGCGGCAGAACCCTGGCCCCCTGATGCTCTCCCCTTCTCCCTCTATCCGCTATCCAAGACCCCACCACCACTGAGGGCTCCTGGAACCGCCCGCCCCTCCCTCAGCTCCCCCATCAGTCCCACCGCCTCCTGGGGAACCGGCAGGCCTGCTCGGGAGCCAGCAGTGGCCCCCTCTCTTCTTCCTCCACCCAGCAGCCGCCGGGATTGCACTTCGTTGCAGGGCTTTCCTCTCTCGCAGGGAGAAGCAAGAGCAATGTGTGCACCTGTGTCCAGAAGCCTCCCATGTTAGATCTGGGCCCAGCAGGTGAAAAGCCAGACCTGGGCTTCTGTTTCCTCACCCGCGGAATAGAGGCAGGACCATCTGCCCTCCCCGACCAGTGCAAGTGGAGCAGCTAGCATAGCACTGTACACGGTGTAGCCACCCTTATGGCAGAGAGCGAAGAGGAACTAGAGAGCCTCTTGATGAAGGTGGAAGAGGAGAGTGATGCTTAACACTCAGCATTCAGAAAACGAAGATCAGGGCATCCAGTCCCATCACTTCATGGGAAATAGATGGGGAAACAGTGGAGATGGTGTCAGACTTTATTTTAGGGGGCTCCAAAATCACTGCAGATGGTGACTGCAGCCATGAAAGACGCTTACTCCTTGGAAGAAAAGTTATAACCAACCTATCCAAAAGCATATCCAAAAGCAGAGACATTACTTTGCCAGCAAAAGTCCATCTAGTTAAAGTTATGGTTTTTCCCGTAGTCATGTATGGATGTGAGAGTTGAACTATAAAGAAAGCTGAGTGCCGAAGAATTGATGCTTTTGAACTGTGGTGTTGGAGAAGACTCTTGAGAGTCCCTTGGACTGCAAGGAGATCCAACCAGTCTATCCTAAAGGAAATCAGTCCTGAATATTCATGGGAAGGACTGATGCTGAAGCTGAAACTCCAATACTTTGGCCACCTAATGCAAAAAACTGACTCATTGGAAAAGACCCTGATGCTGGGAAAGATTGAAGGTGGGAGAAAGGGATGACAGAGGATAAGACGGTTGGATAGCATCACCAACTCAATAGACATGAGTTTGAGCAGGCTCTGGGAGTTGGTGATGGACAGGGAAGCCTGGTGTGCTGCAGTTCATGGGGTCGAAAGAGTTGGACACAATTGAGCGACTAAACCGAACAGAACTGAACACATGCTGGACCCCTTCTCAGCACCTACCTCCCCCTGCCCCCTCCCCCGGTTATTGCCCCCTCATGGAGTTATCTGGCAAAATCAGGACTTTCACCCTGCGAAGGTTGTTACCCTACTAAAGTGAAGCAGAGTGGACCTTCTGGGTGATATCTAACTCATTCCCTTCCCCCACTCCGCACTACCTCTGCCTGGAGGACAGGGGCTGCTGGGCCACACATCCCCTGGACTGGACAAGTGGGCCGCCTGTGAGCTTGTTGGTTCACAACTCTGGCTTCCATTCTGGTCACAAACTCCTCTTTTTAAACCAGCTCCTCATTGGTCTGGGCATCACCTTTGTTAAGAAGTCCCCAGCCTCTAACTAGAAAAGAGACCCAGGGCTTCAGCTTTCTTAGTAACCTCACTACAGTGGCAGCAAACTCCTGCAGGTCTGTGAAAAATCAGCAGGATTTTCTTTCTTTCTTTTTTTTTTTTTCTGGCTGAGCAGCTTGTGGGATCTTAGTTCCCTGACCAGGGACTGAACCCAGGCCTTTGGCAGAGAAAGTGTGGAGTCCTAACCACTGGCCTGCCAGGGAATTCCCTCGGCAGAACTGGGAACAGCTTCTGGATTGGAATTATTAGAAAGCTTGTTTCCAGACTTGGGCTTCAGTTCCTCTGTGGCCCTATCCCAGTGGATGGAAATCAGACAAACTTTAGTGGGTAGTGCGGCTGTGATCTCAAGCGAGAGACTGTGCCCTTCGCACCCCCACCCTCCCAATGCCTCTAAGAGAGCAGGTAGCAATTTTGATAGAAGAAACCTCCACAACAGAGGGGCCATGCATCTTTCACTTCCCAAGACCCTGGAGCAAAGAATGGAACTGAATGCATTTTGCCGTGCTCTCAACATCCCCGACCATTTCCAGAGGAAACAAGTGAGCATAAACGCTTCCTAAAGGCCAGCTGCAGACTCAGACAAACCCGTCACTTCAGCCAATAGCCAGAGAATGGGTTAAAGACAGAAACGGAGAGTTACTCACGTTTGGCAGCATCCAGTGGCAATCTTGCAGCCAGAAGCAGAAATCCCAGGAAACAGTAGAGACATTCCATGCTGAATTCTCACAGACCTAGGCAATCAAGGTTTAACTTGTAACTCCTCTGGCTTCATCCGCTAAGAACAACAGTGTTCTTCTGGTTTTTGCTGTGCTCCACTCTTCATTTTAATTAAATACTGAGCCTCGGGGTGGATCATGTGATGGTATTAAGCAGCATTGCTTGATCTGGTCTCTGGAGTTCAACCGCTTCTACTCATGTGCTTCTGACTCACTCACCCTTGGCATCTCTTTATTCACTTTTTAGACGCGCACCATTTCAGTGTTGTTATTCTATATTCTAGTTAAAGGGATTTACTTTGCTATAGGGCCTGTTTTGATATCCTTCCCCAAATAAAGTCTCTAACCTCATTGGTTATCAACTTTTTTCAGTTCCTTTGCTGATTCACTTACTCAGATCATGTTGAAAGTCAAAATTATGTTTCTTTTGCTATAATTTAGATTAGCAGCTCTTCCCAGTGCTAGCTAGCGCTTGTACATCCCCTTCTCCCAAGAGGAAACTAAGATGGGGAATAATCGCTTCCATCACTTGAAATTGTGGATGACATATATAAACATGTGTTATGCCAAAAGGTAACTGAAACAGCTGCACAGCTTCCAGTAGTCGAGAAATTTACTCAAGAAAGTGTATTTAGTATATCTGTGCAATTCCATTCAACTTTTGGAACAAACTGCATAATTTTTGATAACTGCTGTCAAAGCATTTATGTATCACTCAGGGCAAACTGCATGCCACATACAGCATATTTATTTCATGATACAGAAAGTACATATGAAATGTAAAAATAAGCTTGCCTAGAACATTACTTTTATCAAATCATTTCTGGCTACAGAATGTACAGAAAATGTGGCAACATGACTCTGCTGTATGTGATCATTCTCTCAGTCACATCCACATAACCGTTTTCAGAACATACAGAAGCCCTGACCAGGGGTGAGGGGAAATCTTGGGATGGTGACTTCTGTTTCAATTGTGCTAGTGAAGCATAGAAATACATAGTCTGTGGGATTCCCTGGTGGTCCAGCAGCTAAGAATCCACCTCACAGTGCAAGAGACACTGGTTCAATCCCCAGTCCAGGAAGACCCCATGTGCTGCCTCGGAGCAACGAAGCCTGTATGCCACAACTACTGAGCCTGCACTCCAGAGCCCACAAGCCGCGACCCCTGTGCCCACAAATCACAACTACGGAAGCCCATGCACCCTAGAGCTTGTGTTCTGCAACAGGAGGCGCCACTGCAATGAGAAGCCCGCATATGACAATGAAGGGTAGCCCTTGCTTGCCGCAACTAGAGAAAGTCCACACGCAGCAGTGAAGACCCACCGCAGCCAAAAAATAAATAAACCATTAAAAAAAGAGAAAATAGTCTGTGAAACTCCCTACCCTTAGGCCACACACAGCTCTTCAGAGCTGATTTTACAGCCTTTGAAGCAACTGTGAAGTGGAAAAACAGGGAAGGGAACATATACACAACTGAAAGAAAACCGATTTCAAATACAGATGAATAATAATGGAAATGGCTGTGAAAGTAATGTGAGTAATCTACGTAGTTCTGTTTGCTTTTCACAGAAAACATGACTTTTATAATTATAAAAAGCTTCTCAGTTTAGGGGAAACTTACTATTGATTTTTGAAAAGTATGATTTCCTTTTGTTGCTTACAATTAGTTCTGGCTTCTATTTTTGGTCAGATAAGCTCTTACTGTCTCTAAGAAAACTGTCCAAGTGTTCTGTAACCAAATCTTATTTAGGGTGACAGACACAGTGATCAAGTCCTCTTTTATGTCTTCCCTCCTTCCCTATGCTATCAACAGCAATGGCAAAGACCAGGGCAACAGACAGGCAGCTGGACGGAGGCCAAGGCCCAGAAATGCTTAATTTCAAAGCACTACAAAGTGGATGATCAGTGCCTTGATCATCCACAGGTGAAAGCGTATTGTTTACTTTGTAGGACTCAGATACTGGACGCTTTTGGATAAGAAGTATCTTCAAACCTTTTTTTTTTTTTTTTCCTTGAAAAATAAAATTATACTGTGGAAAAGATTTGAAATAGTTACTTCAAAGAGGGCAGCATCTCAATTACTCGGAATTACTGACATGATTATCCTTCTGGAAAGGCTGTAGAGAAAAGTAACAGTCAACTTTCGAGCACATCCAAAATGCCCTCTCAGCAGCCTGGCCCCTGACACCCCTTGGGTGGCCTGCAGTCCTGAGCTGAGGAGCAGCCCCTGAGTGGGGATGATGGGGCAGTCACCCAAAGGGGGCCGTTGGGAGTGGTGGGTGGCAGCCACACCCAGGCGTCAGTCACAGCAGGTAGTAGGGCAGTTCCCTTTGATTTTAGGAATTTTTAGTTCAAACTACTGTTTTTGAGCAAGAAAATGAAAAAGCCCCTTTCTCCCCAGCTCTCATAAACAGCTAGAGGTTGGGTTAGTTCCCATCACCTCTGTTTGCAGAACCCACAGACACTCGGAAGCTTAAAACTACTCAAATTTATTACCTTACGTTCTGGAGGTCAGCAGTCTGAAATGGGTCTCACTAGGCCAAAATGGCAGCAGGGAAGCTCCTGTGAATCTTCTGTTTCCTTGCTTTTCCCAGCTTCTAGAGGCCTCCCTGTATTTGGTGGCTCTGGTCCACTTTCACCTTCAAAGCTAGCCATGGTCGGGAAAGTCTTTCTCACACCCAATCACTCCAACACTGATTCTCCTTCCTCCCTCTCTCACTTGTGATTACATTGGGCTCCCCTGGATAATCCAGATTACTTTCTTTGTCTTAAAGTCAGTTGACTTGAAGCAATCAGCAGCCTTAATTCCATCTGCTGCCTTTAATTCTCTCTTGCCGCAGAACAACTTAACAGATTCCTAGGATTAGGGTGTGGGTATCAGTCATTCTTGTTTAGACTCTAAGTCTCATGTCTGACTCTTTTGTGACCCCCATGGACTACAGCCCGCCAGGCTCCTCTGTCCATGAAACTTTCCAGGCAAGAATACTGGAGTGGGTTGTCATTTCCTTCTCCAGATGATCTTCCTGACCCAGGGACTGAACCCGCATCTCCTGCATTGGCAGGCAGATTCTTTACCACTGAGCCACCAGGGAAGCTCTGTGGACATCTTGGGTAGAGGGGTGAGTGGGCATTATTCTGCCTATCACAGTTATCCAGCACATGATTTAGCAAAAATTCTATTCATAAGAAAGAGCATGTGATAAGAGCAGTGATGGGAAGTAACTCTCAAATATTAGGAGACTTGTTGAAACAAAGCCTTTGTTATTTGGCAGAGCACAAAGGCAAGAATAACTGAAGATAAAGGAATCAGTTCAAAAGGAGAGAAAGCTCATGTGACTACTTTGTCCTAATGTAGGCTTTTTAACGTGTTTTATAATCAGAGTCACGGGCTCCCCCAGTGACTCAGCAGTAAAGAATACACCTGCAATACAGGTGAGGTAGGAGACATGGGTTCTATCCCTGGGTTGAGAAGATCCCTTGGAAGAGGGTATGGCACCCCACTCCAGTATTCTTGCCAGGAAAATCTCATGGACTGAGGAGCCAAGCCGGCTACGGTCCACAGGGTCACAGAGTCGGACACAACTGAATCGACTGAGCATGCATGCTTGCATAATCAGAGTCACAGTTTCCAGATTTAAGCATTAACAAATGACTCACAGATTTCTGTTTTGTGTCCAGTTCCTTGGCCTCTCCTGTCCAGGTGCTCCCTGGATGAATAAGTAATTAAACCCCCTTGTTTCTAGGTTTGCTAAGCTTTGAAATTACTCTTCCACAAAAATATTTTCCCTCACTTTTCAGGGAAAGAGGAGAAAAGGTCAGTGCATCATTTCCTGGCCACCTCTGCCATCATAAAGCTGCAATGGCTGTTGTATTTTCAGCCTGTTTTTTCTATCTGAAGGAAGTAGACACCAGATTCTGATAAAGTAGTTTCTTCTTGGGGCACTGGCTACAAACATCTGTTGACACGGCTCTTCTTACAGAGTTGCCCGTTTGAAATTACAAAGAGTGGCAGGTGTAGAAAACTGTGGGTTATCATACTGAGTCTTAGTTCTGTTATTAAAGTACTTCCTCCGAATTATTAGTGTAGAAGGAGAATAAGACAGGACAGTTTAATGTGTGGATGTGGAAGCAATAATGGATGGGCACCTTTCTTCCCCACCTTTGGTGCTGGTAGATCTCTGGGACAGAAGGGAGAACCAGAACGGGCTCTATGCAGAGGGAAACGGGGGACAAAACAGAAATCTGAATGGAAACCTGGCTTCCAGGTTTTTGATTATCATGGATTATCCAGAAATGTCTCAGAACACTGGAGCAAGTGCATGGTGCTCGTTCCCTGGAGATCCATTATAAGCCCAAGAAAGAAGTTAGAGCAAAAATCAAAAGCGATTTTAACTGTAGAAGAAAGGCCAGGAAACTGAAGTTGGAATAGCTTCTTAGATCTATATTCTCATGTCAGAATTCGGCTTTTTCTCAACGAAACTTTTTAAAACCTCAGACAAAATTTATTTCGGCAAGCACCAGTGGAGGTCTGCTTTTTATGGCATCCGTCATCAGCCAAGGCACAAGTGACAATCTCTGGCCACAAAGGCGCAGGAGATCTCATGAGGAGGATAAGACTCATAGAACAGGTAATAGTGTGAAACACCATTTGAAAATTTTTATTCTGGAAACTTTCAAACATACACAACATAGAGAGAAAGACATTACCAGCCTCCATGTACCCATCCCTTGCTCCAATGATCATCAATATGCGGCCCACCTGGTCTCATTCATCCTTCTCTCCACCCTGATACCTGCTGGATTACTTAAAAACCAACCCTACACATCGCTCGTGTATGGCATTTACATTAAGTAATGTAGATAGAGCTAAAGGAGTTCAGGGAAGATGGAGGATGCAGAAATCTTTATGAAAAAAGTATGACTTGATTTAGTTCTTGGGTGATGAGTTACGTTGGATAAGCACAGAGGAGGCACGGGGAGGTGGGAGAGAAAAATATGAATAGAAGAAGCAGCATTAAAAAAACAAAAAACAAAAAAACGGAATGGGGATTTCCCTGGCAGTCCAGGGTTAAGACTCCGCACTCCTAACGCAGGGAGCACAGATTTGATCTCTGGTCAGGGAACTAAGATCCTGCCAGCCACAAGGTGAGACCGAAAAAAAAAAAAAAGGAATGAAGTACAGATGCATGCTATAATGTGGATGAACCTGGAAAACCATACGCTAAGTGAAAAAAACCAGACAAAACGATTACATACTGTATGATTCTGTTAGATGAAATACCCAGAATAGGCAAACCCATAGAAAGAACACAGATGACTGCCAGGGATGTAGGGAGGTAAGAAGGGGGAGTAACTGCTTAATGAGTATGGGTTATATTTTGGTGGCCAAAAAGTCTGGGAACTAGACTGAGATGGTGGTTGCACAACATGTGAATGTCCTAGAAGTAAACTGTTCACTTTAGAATGGTTAATATTATATTATGAGACTTTCACTCCGATTACAAAAAGAATAAATGAACATAAATGATTAACACCCTTTGTGAGGTGTTCCAGGCACAAAGTGACAAACCAAGGATAAAAGGGCACCATTCTGGGGGCTTGCAGTCCTGCTGGAGGCAGCACCCAGGTGGAGGAGCACGTGCAGATGCTACAGCAGAAATATCCGCAGGAAGGACATGAAGAAAGGGGCTGCTCAGTTCCATCTGGGTAGCACTGTCCCGGACAAATATGAGTCAAGGGTGTAACGTTAAATTTTCCTGGCAGCCACGTTAAAAAACATGAAGTGAAACAACTGAAATTCTTTTAAATCTATGCTTCATTTGACTCAATATCTCTAAAACATCATTCAAGCAAGTAATCAACGTGTAAACTTATTACTGAGACATTGTATATGTGTTTGGCATATATTTTTTCATGTGAAGTCTTTGAAGTCCGGTGTGTATTTTACACTTACTTACAGCATGTGTTAGTTTAGACCGCAACACTGCAAGTGCTCACTGGCCACACGTGCCAGTGGCTGCTGTGTCACCCAGAGCAGCTTCAGAGGGACAGGAAGAGCTTCCGGGTTGGCGGGGGAAGAGTGACCCGGAGCTTATGCTGCTCCAGGCAAACCAAGTTGCGGGTGGGGGTCATGGCCCGATGGGAGCTGAGGTCTGCAAGCTATGCGGGTGATGTGCTAACCATATAGCCAGGGCAGAGGGCGGAGCCTGATTTTGATGGAAAGGGAGTGTAATAGGGAGGATGTTTTAATGCACATCTGGTATTTTTTTCTCTGATTTCCCGGGAATGGAGATAAAGAAGAGGAAACAGAGGTCGAGTTCCCATTACAAATGATTGATTTAATGACCACTCCCCACACCCGACTGTACGTCTCCATCGTTGTTCTTCAAAGTGGAAATAAGTCTTGCAAAACTTGGTTGTGAAACTTTTTCATCTCAACTTAGTCATCAGTGCCTTGCTTAAGGTAAAGTTTCAGTGTTAGACAACAGGGAAATCTCTCAAGGCACCTGATTTCAGAAGTGTAAGATTTGTTCCCATAACCTTTCTCAACTTCAAGGTTATTTTGAAATAATTCAAACATACAGGACAGTTACAAGAACAGTATGAGAACTCCTGTATAATCTTTATCCAGATTTACCATTTTTCACCTTTTGCCAACTTTGCACACTATCTAGTTTACATAGATTTGTGTATATATACATACATACCTATTATTTTCTATGAACCAAACTTGCAGACACCATGCTCCTTCATTCTTATTTTCTTCAACTGATATTTCTTAAGGATTAAGGCATTCTGTTAATATAAGTATAATGCAGTTGTTAAAATCAGGAAGTTTAACATCAGTGTACTACTACTATCTAATCCCTGGTTTATTTTCAAATTTTTCTTCCTAACCCAACAGCAACCCCTGCCCCCTCCTCCTGACTTAGGATACAGTTCAAGATCATGGCTGCATTGTGTTTAGTTCTTATGCCTCTTTAGTATTTTATCTTTCAAGACATTAATATTTTTGAATATTGGCCAGTGTTCTATAGAATGCCCCTCATTTTGGAGTTATCTCATGCTTCCTCCTGCTTAGATTCAGGCTCTGCATTTTGAGTTGTTGTTGTTGTCCAGTCGTTCAGTCGTGTCTCTTTCTGACCCCTTGGACAGCAGCACACCAGGCCTCCCTATCCCTCACCATCTCCCAGAGGTCCCCCAAGTTCATGTCCATTGAATTGGTGATGCCATTCAACCATCTCATCTTCTGCTGCCCTCTTCTCATTTTGCTTTCAATCTTTCCCAGCATCAGGGTCATTTCCACATTTACATAAGTGGAATGAAACAAACCTCATCTCACACACTTTCTCTTGTAGGAACACATCAGTTTTTATAAGGAGGCTACATTCCAACTTGCTCTCTCTCTTTTTTGGTGATGGTCTCTGCAAAGAAATCAGACAGATGCAGGGCTGACTTCATTAGATGTGGTTCACTCATATCCATCTTTCCTGGGAGAACAGGGACACTGAATTATCAAATTCAGTGGTGTGTGAATTAATATCAGGAAAAGGCAGAGAATAGTGTAAAACTATGACATGACTTATCATGCATCTTCTGTTCAGAATTTCCTTCCAAACACAGATCACAGCATGTTATAGAACTGGGTGCTGTACCATCTGACCAACTTGCTCTCTTTATCTTCAGCATTTTCTTAGTTCAGTGGGTTTGGACAATAACTTTCTCGCACATTTACTTACCTTTCTTTTATTAATCATGTCAATTCTAAAGCTTATGTAGCTTTAGAGCTAAATGGTATATATTCACTAATCCTTTACATGAGATGACTGAAAATGATACAAAGGTTTTGCTCAATACCTTGAACTAAACACAGAAATGCAAAAGAAACCCAGTTCAGTGAAGAGTGTGCCAAGCTGCACGATCTGCTCCTGAGCTGAAATCTATGAGCAGAGTCAGCTTTAGGTCCCAGCACCACGGGCCTCATCCCGTGCTTCTCCCAGGGACCCAGGGTAAGGGATTACACCTGGAAGCTGACATCAACTCTGAAGAATCCCCTTTCTTTTCATTCACTTGCCAGAGCAAAACTTCTATTACAGTTTTTCAGTGTGTGTGTGTTCGGGGGTGCCAATAGTAACAGGTCATAAAAAGTGTAATGTTTGACTTGAAGCAGAGAAAGCAACTCCATAGCCATATTTGAATTTCTGGGAGAAGTTTGGATCGACTGTGGTTCATGGCAGGAGTCAATGCTTTAGAGTTGAAATTTTTAAATATGTTTTGCTGTTTTTCTTTTGGCTAATTTCTGACATTGGAAACATTTATCTACAGAGTCAAGGCTATGCACTGAACTGGCCAAGAAGTGGCCTTTGTGAAAATGGGGTTTTTTCCTTATGCACAAATTTGTAATTTCTCACCACTGACCCCCATTCCCCCAAGTTTCTGTGGGGGACGACTGAGTAGATTGGCTCATTTATGTTCATCACTGGGTCTTACAGGCAGGTGTGACTATCGGAATAGGATGGGACAAGAGTAGGGGGACAGATCCCTCAAAGTCAGAGTGAAAAAAAGTTGGAAACATTGATATGCAGCAAGCAGAGCAGCCAAAAAAAATTGTTTAATATATAAAACCCACCACATCATAACATTCTCTTTACAGAGTTGGCATTTTGAGATTTCTAGGTTTAAAAGTTATACTACTTTGCTTGTTATTACTTGTCCTCGTTTGAGTGTGCCTTCATTTTCTCAGTTGAGTGTACAGATGTTCATAAACAGAACGTGAAACATGTGAGGCTGGAGAATCAAAGGGGCCACCTGTTGTGGCATGCTCCCAGAGCCAGCGGCTCTGACTCCGGGGGCCTGGATCACATGCTGAGCACCGGCTTTGTGTCTCCTTGGAACCTGTGTGTTCACATCCTGGCCCTTCTTTCCTACATGCAACAGCATGCTTTGGTTGAAAGCCACTACTATCCTTCTGTTTAACCATTGCAAAACAGCACCCCTGTGATCCTGGTGGACCCGCTGTTATGCATATAAGAGTTCTGACTAGAAGAGGGCAGGCTGTGGGATGCCATTCGGTTTATGACCTCACTCCATGTGACTGTGCAGTTATAGAAGGGTCCCGAATGTGGACCACTAAATTGCATTAGAAAAGACCATGCAGAACTTGTAAAAGTGACTCAGCTAACTTCAGTGCTTCTACAGCTTAAAAACCATTTGAAACAACTTAAGTTCTTCTCTTTTAAAATGAGTTATCAATGGTAGGGAGGGTTGGAATCAAGCTACTGCTTGGTCCCACTCAGAAAAAAAAATAGTTCAAATTTCTGGACTGCCTTTCCAAGTTCAAAGATCAGCCTCATCATTAGTTAACTGTTAGGCAGCCACTAGTCATTGTCACTTATTCCTCATTTTCTGATGCCACTTGAGTTTTGGGTGGAGATCTCTAGCTCTGAAGGGGGTGGGGGTCCAGCCCCTGGCCTAAGTGGTCACACAATCCACTTCTGGCTAATAGCAAGGGCACAAGTCTCAGGGATGGGGCATCTCAGGGAATATTTTCTTCTCTTAAAAGAGGAGGGTATACTGGGTCATTTCTTTACTCACGTTGCTGCCAGTTTTCTGGCTTTGAACATGGTCACGTGAAGAAACTCTCTGAGGAGCTGTCTCTATTCTCTTGCAACCCTGAGAGGACAGGGCAAGACAGCTTGAGCTGTTGAATCGATGCCAGTCTTATCTCTGGTTCCCTTGTTATATTAGAATAAAAAACCCTATCAATAGGGTATTCTGTTACTTGAAGCCAAAAATAGCCCTCGGTGTTATAAATAGCACTAGGTGTTAAATAGCACTGGTTACCTGCAAGGCTCTGTGCTAAGACATCAGGGAAATAAAAGATCTATAGGATATGACTTCTATCCTTAAGGGGCGTGCAATCTAGTTGGCAGATGAAGGGCCAGAGAGTCAATACTTCAGGCTTTGTGAGTTGTACAGTTTCCATCACAAATACTGAGCTCTGCAGCTAGTGAAAAAGCAGGTGTAGATGAGATGGAAATGAGCAAGTCTGACTGGGTTCCAACAGGACTTTCTTCATGGACACTGATATTTCATAGGTTGTTCAAGTGTCACAAAATATTCTTCTTCAGTTTTTCCCCTCAACCATTTAAAAATGTAAAAATCTTGTTAGCATGCTGTACCAACTGTGAGATAGGCTAGACTTGGTTCATGGGCCCAAGATTACTGACCCCTGTTCTGGACAAAGGAAAAGCCTTGAAAAAAAGACTGTATTCATAGGAAGGAAGAGTTTAAAGTTTTATTCGACCACTTTTATTTTTAAACAAAAGATGATCTCTTGGCAATTGAGAAAGGCAGATCAAGAGTGGGGGAGGACTGGAAAACCAAGGTGAATGGAAAAAGTGTTCAAGGACCTTCATGCTTTTGAGGTTTAAGAAGTTCTCTACTCTCCTAGGTCACTGAGATATTCACCCACACTTACTTCTTTTAATCCCATTGTTTCAGCTTTCAGATACCGGTCTATAATCAACCTAGAGTTTACCTGGGACGTAGTGGTAGGTGGGGATCCAATTTTACTTTCATTCACGTAGTAGCACGATTTCCTAGGACCATCTTCTGAGAAGCCCTCTTTAACCTGGTTCGTTGGAGGCAACTTGTGTGTCTGTCACCTGGGGACTAGGAGAGTCAGATGTATAGATGGGCATTCTAGGATACCAGGCAGCAGGGACAAGAGAAGCCTAGAAGTCCTCACAGCAGCGTGGACCTGAAGACTGTAGGGGGTGCCTGACACATCACACACATATAACATGCGCATTCACCACTGTCACACAGCCTTTTCACAAAGCCCCAAACAGAGAGTCACCTTCAACCCAGAATGCTGGGGTCGGGGGTGGGGAGTGGAATGGGAGGGAGGAGAGTGAATAGGACAGTAAGTAAAATATAAAACAAGGGAATACACTTCTGTGTAGACTAATGAGAATGTGCTTCAAACAGAGGAATAAAATTAGCTCAACTCTTCATCTAGCTTAACTTAATGAGGATCTTGGATCTTGCAAAACCAGATCTGTTTCATGTTGTGACCTGGGGTTTCCTGATCATTCCTGCCTTCTGAGGGAGAGCCTGCAGACTTATCCTGCCACAGAAAGCAAAATTCCTCTAAGGGGGAGTGGCAGATTACTTGATGGGTGAAAAAATGCCAGAGGTTTTGTCAAGCGTGGGAAAGTGTGAGAAAGGATGAGAGCAGGGCTGTAGGAAGACCATTTCGGCAGAGTTGTGAGGCGAGATCAGAGTTAATTGGCCTCCATCCAGAATGATGCCAATGGCAATGACAATGATTGTTTTCCATATACTGGACAATACAGTTTTACATTCTTCACAATAACTTGCCAAGATGAGGTCGTAAGAGAATAGTTACTCTCACTGTTCTGATTTTTCAGATGAAGGCACTGAGGCACAGAGAGGTGAGGTAATTTGCCCAAGGTCACACAGTAAGTACCGGAACTGAGAGTTGGACATCTGCAGTCTAATTCTGGACTCAGCCACTGAACCCTCTTATAGGGCTGAAGTTTTCACTAGATATTGAAAGTACCTGATAAAGCTATATCACTGGTACCACTCAACTTCTGCTTGAGTGGTATTACTAGTTTAACTATAAAAGGTTGAATATTTTCAAAATATGGGGGCATTCCGTATTGCAGGGAGCAATATGTAGATTTTTTTCTTGCCTTAAAATCTTTCAAGAATATTTGTTCTGTGGTTTTATTTCTCAGTAAACTCATATGCCACCACCTATTTTTAAATTAAAAATATTGAGAGCCATCTTCTTGGCTGGTGCCACTAAATATACTGTGAAGTGTTCTTCCTGAATTTGGATGTTGAGAATGACATAGGTGAGGAGTGGTTTTGATGGAGGTACAACTCTGACAAATTAACTGGTTAACAAACCTTTTAATCTCTAATTATATTATTTGTAACTTGATCAATGGAAAGGATCTTGGCATGCCTTCATTAGCCTCAAAAACAAATGATTGCATTTTGTATAACTAAACAGATGAAAATACTGTCAGTGAGCAGAATATAATGAAGAGAAAATAAAACGATTAGAATAATGTCAGTGAGCTGAAGAAAAGGGAAAGTTAAAGATTTTTGTATTCAGAGCTGTCCAGTGTTAAACTGATCTTTCAGGCCAATGTTTTGGAGTGTGTTCAAACCAAGAAAAAAGAGAGACATTCTTCATTAGCCAGAGATAACAAGAGGCATTTTCAGTGGGATTTAATGCTGGGTAGAGAGACTGCAGCAAGCATGGAAATAACTGAGTCTGAACTCATTGAACTGATTTGTGCTGTTTACTGATGTTCAAAAATAAAAAGACCCCATTGATTCAAGTTTTCTGCCCCCAAATCCTTTCATCAAGTGTGCAAGGAATTGGCATGACACTCAAGGCCACAAAGAGCGACACCATGAAAAAGAGACTCGTAAAGGAAGTGGACTTTTCTGGCAGGAACACGCCACGGCCTGTGAAAGGGAACACTGAGTGTCTGTGGGGCCAGGCTGGGGGCCACAGCTGTCAGATGGGGCCTGAGCGGAACACGTGGCTTCTGCCTAAGGAATTGGGTTTCTGAGAAAGAATTAAGGCTCGGCTGAGGTGGTGGAGGAAACCTCAGAATGGTGAAAAAGACAGCTGGGGTTGGCACCAGGAGAGCATACGAGGCCCCCTGAAAGGCAGCGAATAAGGGCCATTATTCAATGACATTTCAGCCCCCCAGGGCTCAACCAGACCTGCTGAGAGAAGGTCCCCCTGGGGTGGCTCACACTGGAGTCTAGGCTTTGAAGGCTTAATCCAACTTTTAAGAGGAGATTATAAAAACATGCTGTGCTAGGTACATCTTTCAGAAATACAGCCGGCCCTAGAGCGATACCTTTGTGAGACAAATGAAAGGAACAATTAGGAACATCAACATGAACAAGGAAGAGGAGCAGGAGAGGCAGGAGGAAGAGGAGGGAAAGGGGCTTTAAGACGGAATTCTGTCTCTATACACCCTACCTATATGTATATATATTTACATTTTAATATGGAAATTAGACATATCTAAAAGCAGAATGGTAGAAAGACTCGCTGTACATCCATCACCTGGATCTACTGATTGCTAACATTTTAGTGTATTTTCTTCATATATTTTGAACTATTTATTTCTTTACCATTATTTTAAAATAAATCCCAGATACTTCCTGCATATTTCCATATGTGCTATTAAAAAGAATACCTTTTTTCAAGGTTGAAATTGCTTTTACTGGGGCCAGCACTGTAAGCCCGCCATACCTGGCTTAGTGTTCTGCCCTAAGAGGCAGCTGAAGCCTGACACCTCTGCCCTCCACCTGCCCCGCCCCACACAACCCCTACCTGGGTTAGTGGAACATGCAAAACTAAGAGTTTGGAGGCAGGGGGAGAAGCCACAGGACCTGGGGCTGGAGAGAACAGGTACGTGCGGCAACAGACTAGGCTGCCTTGGTCAGCACGGACCACCCAGGTGGCGTCATTGGGCCCAACACGGCGCCTGAGGCTCCCTGGGAGAGGCAGGCAGGTAGCAGCCCAGGGTAAAAAGAACGTTTTTTTGTAACTCCGAGTTATAACAGTTCTAATTTATTAATTCCTTAATATCACTTCATACTTAGTCCACTGTAGTTATCTGCTGCTGTGTAACAACTCCAACTTAGTGGCTTAAAACAGCACAAATTCTTTATCTCCCAGAATCCATGGATATGGAGGGCCAAATGTATTATTAATTAAAACAATGGTAGTCAGTACTATAGCAAACACATACACATTCTGTGACAGGTACTGTTTTAAACAACACTTTACAAACCTTAACTCATTTAAGATCTCATAACAACCTTACTTAGGCAAATGCTATTACTATTCCCACTTTGTAAATGATAAAATTGAGGCACGGGAGGTCAAGTAATTTTTCCAATGTCACACAGCTAATATAAGAAAGTGAAAGTCGTTCAGTCATGTCCAACTCTTTGCGACCCCAACGACTGTAGCCTGCCAGGCTCCTTTGTCCATGGAATTATTCAAGCAAGAATACTGGAGTGGGTAGCCTTTCCCTTCTCCAAGGGATCTTCCCAAACCAGGGTCGAACCCAGGTCTCCTATGTTGCAGGCAAATTCTTTACCGTCTAAGCCACCAGGGAAGCCGAAGAATCCTGGAGTAAGTGGCCTATCCCTTCTCCAGGGCATCTTCCCGACTCAGGAACCTAACCGGGGTCTCCTGCATTGCAGGTGGATTCTTTACATGAGGGAAGCTCAATAAATGATAGAGGTATGATATGAACCCAAGCAGACTGGGTTCAAGACCCAGACTGAACCCAAACCCAGAATCTGTGCTTGTACTACATCATGCTGCAGCTTCTTCCCCGCCTACTATACATCTCTACCAGCATATCTAAAAGATACTTTTAAGTTATCATGTACAAAACTGAACTCCTTATTTCCCCCTCAAACCAACTGCTTTCACAGCATGATGGAAATTGTGGATTTGCTTGTTCAATGTCTATCCCAAGCTCCTTTTAAAGTGCCTTCCAATACTGCAGAAGCTAGAAAGCTAAAAACTGCATTTCCCAGACTTTCTTGAAGCTAAATTGAGATGTCAGCTAGGTTTCTACAATCAGATGCAAGACCTGAATTTGGAACTGATGTGAGGAGAGGCAGGACACATGCCATCTATTTACTAAGGAGGAGCCCAGCAGAAGAGGCACAGCTCTGAGGCCAGCGGGAGTTTGGGTGGCTTCCTAGTTTAGTCAGAGGCAGCTTGCTGACCGTGGCAACTATGGTCACGAGACTGAGAGCTGTTCCTAGAAGCTCAGTATAGAGCCTATATTGTTTGCCCTTGTAATGGTCCCATACGTCATTTTATACTTTGAAATATGTTTTTCTGTGTAAACTAGAGTGGATTTTTCTGTTAGAGTAGACTTTGTTGTCTGCAACTGAACCTTGACTGATGATGATAGTCTGCCTTCCCTCGACAGCTGTTCCATCTTCCCTGGGGGGGGTGTGTGTGTGTGTCAAAGTTATGTAACTGCACACATAAGTATGAGCAATATACTATTTATTATGCCTCAATAAAGCTATTAAATTAAAATGTGATCTATTTGAGTTAGTTTTTATATGATGTGAGACAAGACTCAAAGTTCATCATTTGCATGTAAATATCTAATTGTTCCAACACCATTTGTTCAAAGACTGTCCTATCTCTACTGAACTGCCTTCAGATATTTATCAAAAATCAACTGGCCACCTCTGCTTAAGAACCTGGTAGTAAATGGCCCTGTGAAGCCACTGTGGTGCATCCCAGGGGCATTACTGGGGATTTTATTGAAGGCATCACGTGTCCACTAGAACCTCCGCTGATCTCAGCACATGGTATGCTTAGCCTTGTCCCGAGCAGGTGCTTGTTTGTGTTCTCCTTTTAGGAAAAAAATCAGGGTCACAATGGGCTCATCACTTGTTACTGATTCACTGTCTTGCTGTAAGGAAGCCAAGAGGCCACTCCACCACCACCGTTAGCAACCGCAGAGCCTGTTCTCAATACATTTTGGTGACAGATCTCACTCTTGGCTCCACTTTATCTTTCCTGCTGTCACTTTCTCACTTTCCTTTTGCTTTGGTTTCCTTACTTACTTGTTTAAACTTCTAATCTTATTATGTGTATTTTTGCAAGTCATCTCATATCCTTTCTGGAAAAGGTTTTACTTCAATAAATAAATGACAATTGTTAAACTAAACTAAATCCACCAAAATTGAGCACCTTCTTCCCATAAAATTCCTATAAAATATGAAGAGTTTTGCAGGACCTACTCATTTCAGCAGTATCATTCACAGGGGCATTCTGGCACAACTGTGAGTATGGGCAGTCCCGTGGAGTCATGGGATTTGCTCTGCGAGGGCCTGAGCGTGGTATTGAAATGCCTCCAAGCCAGCAAGTCCTGTGACCCCGAATCAGCTGTCTGGGGCTCCTGGGAAAGAGATTACTACTTCCTTCTTCATCTTTCTCAAAAGTAAAATAAACCCAAGTGAAATCACTGGCCACGGAACAGATAAATCCCTGGTGTCGCCTCTGATACCTAAATGCAGCACAATTAGTTCGGTCTGTGGATTCTGCTTTGCTGCACCATCTCTGCAGGAAACGGGGGAACACAGAGAGCCAGCCACTAAATTAACTTACCTTGGCTGTTTGGAATATTGCAGGAAGAAGGATGGGTGAGGGTCAGGTATCACATTTCTGAACTCATAATGTTTCAGGCAGCACAAGACAGCAGGGTCTTTTCAACCTTGGTCACCTTGTACTACCTTCCTGGTTTCTGTCATATTTGCGTACTTTTTATTGTAGCTTTTACTTAATATTTATCTTTGTTTCTATTAGTGACACCTTAATCTCATCCTAAGCAACAGTGCCTGTAGATTCACAAACTATATATTTTTTCTATCAATATCAGTAGAAAAATGATCCACTGTAGCTAAAGGAAAGTAATCCATTGTAAAATAAATACTGGAAACCACTTGAAATTTTAAAATGTGTTCACATACCTCCCAAAGTCATCTCGGGCACCTCTAGCAGTAGACATGCCACACCCTGGGACCCCCAGAGGAGAAACTATCCTGGGTCTCATAGGACAGCATAGAAGTGTTGGTTCCAGTAGAACTGGGGAGACCAGAGATTCTGTCTTTTAAAAGAGCCATATATACATACATGCATTATTATAGACTGAGACACTGAATACCATAAATGTAACTGATCACTCCCCAAATTAATCTGGGGCTTCCCTGGTAGCTCAGAAGGTAAAGCGTCTGCCTGCAATACGGGAGACCTGGGTTTGATCCCTGGGTCAGGAAGATATCCTGGGGAAGGAAATGGCAACCCACTCCAGTACTCTTGCCTGGAAAATTCCACGGATGGAGAAGCCTGGTAGGCTACAGTCCATGGAGTCGCAAAGAGTCGGACACAACTGAGCAACTTCACTTTTACTTTCCAAATTAATCAAACCAGCAAACAATCGTATACTGATCCACTCCCCCCACCTTTTTTTGGCCATATTATGCAGTATACTTAGTTTCCCAACCAGACATCAGACCCATGCTCCCTGCACTGGAGGGCTTCCCTAGCTGCTCAGTTAGGGAAGCACGGTAACTCCCTTGATTTACCTTCTTAATTAGGTAATGGAAATAGGCCAGTTGGGATTTCTTCTGCTTCAAGCCTTATTTTCTCAGTAAAAAAATTTTGTTTCAAGTTGAATAACATTCTTCTTGAGCTCCTTTCTTCTAAATCTCATGAGTAAATAGGAATTACACGCAGAGATAAAATGCTACTTTCACAGGATTAAGAATCACTTATGTACACAGATCTAAAAAAAAAAAAAAAAATTAGGCTTTGGGAAAAACAAAAAAATCATGAGGTAGGGACCATAACTTGTACACCATTCCTGACTCTGTTTCGAAGCTTGTGGTAAAATTGAGTTTTTAAAGCAAGTGTACCTACTAATGCCAATAGTGCGGCATCTGTAATCCCCTTTAGAACAATGTGAAAAGAGAAAGGGTTAGTCGCTCAGTTGCCTCTGACTCTTTGCGACCCCAAGGATGGCAGCCTGCCAGGCTCCCCTGTCCATGGAACTCTCCAGGGAAGAATACTGGAGTGGGTTGCCATTTCCTCCTCCAGGGGATCTTCCCAACCCATGGATCAAACCAGGGTCTCCGGCATTGCAGGCAGACTGTTCACTGAATGCTGGCAGTTACAAGATCCCCCTATATTTTATGAGTAGTTACTTGTTCATTCGGGCCTCCTTAGTGGCTCAGTTGTAAAGAATCCACCTGGCAATGTAGGAGACACACAGGTTCAATTCCTGGGTCAGGAAATTTCCCTGGAGAAGGAAATGGAAGTCCACTCCAGTATTCTTGCCTAGAGAATCCCATGGACAGAGGAGCCTGGCCGGCTACAGTCCAGGGGGTCACAAGAGTCAGTCACAACTTAGCAACTAAACAACAACTTGTTCATTCAGTTTACCAAGTACCAGTAAAAGAAAGTTTTATTTATGAAACATCAGCAAATGTTGTGACCTGAAGGAAGACTATACTCCAAAGTGGGCTGGGAGTTTTCCTGGGAGCCCCTGTGCAGTTGAGAATGCTGATGGAGAAGCGCAGGGGTAGGAGAGGGGCCAGTTTCAGTCTGTGTTTTCACTCCCCGTTGGGCATGGCGGGGAGGAGGAAGAGGACTGCTGTTCTAAGGACTGGAAAGGGGGTTGGTGGTGTGTTGTCATGGAGCTGAGAATGTGGAAGCTCAAGAGAAAAAAATGGGGAAAAATTTTTCTGCAAGTTAAAGAAGAGAAAGCTTATTTATCAGCAATGAAAGAAGGACAGAAAGTGTAACCAGGTAGTACCTGGAGATCTGGAGGGTGTTAGAGCCGAGTTCTAGGACTTCTAAACAGAAGTTAGCCCAGAGAGGTTTGTAAAGACACTATTTTTGTAAATGACACTATTTTTACAAATGGCATTTGTAAAGACATTATTTTGAAAATATCAGGCATCAGAAGCAGAAAGAACACATCTCCATTCTTCTGAGAGATGCTGCATTTAGTTAGCCAGAAGTGCTGACTTACAGCTTCAGAGTGATGGACTGGCAGGACAGAGGCAGTATGGGATTGGCAAGGACAGGATCACCCAGCAGAAGACCAAGACAAGGGCTAAGAAGTCAGGCATTGTTCTGGGGGCAATGTTACCTCTTTGAGGCTGAAGGCTTGTGATAGAAACTTTCTCTGGGTTGGGGGCATTGCAGCTTTTAGACAATGGAAAAAGAAAGGAAATTCAAAACGTCAAGGTTTTTAACAGTTCTTGTGAATTGACAGGGTGGAAGCAGAGGCTATGAGGAAGAACAGATTAGGAGAAAGGTACCCCTCCTGCACTCCCAGGTGGCCCAGGGAGATGAGAAGGCAAGTGGGGCTTCTATAGAAAATCGAACCTTTTCTTTCTTCTAATTTTAGGGTAAACTTCATAGAGCTCATGTCTTTTCTTTTTTTGTGAGAAATTATTATTCTTTTTTTGCTTTTTTTTTTCTTAAACTTTGCAATACTGTATTGGTTTTGCCATACATCAACATGAATCCGCCACGGGTGTACATAAGTTCCCACTCTTGAACCCCCCCCCCCCCCTCCCTCCCCATACCATCCCTCTGGGTTATCCAGTGCACCAGCCCCAAGCATCCTGTATAATATCATATAAGAAACGAATTGCCAGTCTAGAGCTCATGTCTTTACAGCTGGACTATATTTGGTGAACCGAAGAGAATGAAGACAAAGTCTAGATATTGCAGCGCCTGGTGTCCCCTCCCCCCTTCCCTTCCTCAAAGTGGTCACAGGAACATACAATGTGACATGGTGGTGTGATGGAAAGTTCCTTAAAAACACAAAAATCACAATTCAGCAGTTATGAGCTTGATGAGTTTGGTGAAGAAAGAATAGCATGAGTATGAGAGTGCATGTGGGGGTCAAGGTACAAGAAAGTGCATCCCGGCATTATTTATGTTAGTGAATTGCTAGAAGAGCCTAAATGTCCATCATCAAAGGAGAAGCTGAATACATTATGACACATTCACGCAGCAGGATACTAGGTAACTGTTAAAAAGTTTCATATCATATGTACATACGAAACTCTTCGGCCAGGATATCAGAAGAGCCTATGTGTTCCATGAGTGATCCAGGATCAGAGGCTGTGAGAATTTTGTAGGGAATCCTGGGGATCATTTTTCTTCACTGACTCTCAGAGAAGACGTAGAGTCTGGGAGCTGTGGCAGGAATGCTGTCAGATGTAAAGGTAGTCTGAAAAGAAGTCTAACAGGTAGTAAGAGCTTAGCAAGGTCAGTTTCAGAGGAATGGTGGGTGGGAGGCAAATCAGAATGGGTTGAAGAGTGCGGCAAGACTGGGTCAGGGAGGGGAGCAATCAAGTGAAGCGAACATTGAGAGAAGCATGGCTGTTACAGGGAGTAGAGAGCTGGAGTGGTGGCGAGAAGATGGAGAGCATTTGCATCTGTTTCCCCACCCTCTCGAGCAAGGAGATGCTACAGCACGGGGGACATTTCTGGGAGACTCCAGAAAGCGGGGGAGTGGATAACTAGCGGTGTCACATAGCATGCGTGAAGCACTGAACTTGGAGTGCAGAAGAGAATGACCGATGTCCTCTTGGACGGCTTTGAATTCTCTGTGAAGCATGAGGAAGGATCCCTCCTTCAGAGAGAAGATAGATTAGGTGACAGTGGAGAACAGCTTAGGTGGGAACAGGTGCCCAGCACCCAAGAGGAACTGTGTGGGCTCCTGGGCAGCGTCACTGAGGTCGCAGGTCGGGACCCACAGTGCCGCTGTCTGTAGCAGCACTCCGCCCTGCTGGTGTCAGGGTCACGGAAGACAGGCTCCCAGGGGTTCAGGCTGACCTCGCAAGCACCTGGAGGAAGGGGGTGCAGAAGGTACATATCTTTCAGTGACTGACTGGGACTTCCACGGTGGTCCAGTGGCTAAGACTCCGAGTTCCCAATGCAGGGGCCAGTGTTCAATCCCTGTTGAGGGAACTAGATCCCACATGCTGCAACTAAGACTCAGCACAGTCAAATAAATTAATTAAAATGTTAAAAAAAAAAAGTGACTGATTGATGGGCCCTGGGATCTAAGCTAGACAAGGAAGAACAGGAGGCCAGAAGGTGCCTCAGTCACTTGGGGATAGTTCTCTCCTCCCTGACAGAATTTCATTTTCTCACCCTTTGACAGCCTTTACTCATTTCTGTCTCAGGTTGGGCTTGTTAGAAGCTGCTTAGTCAGTTAGAAAGCTGGAGTTGTTTCTTAAAGCCACCTCTGTCCACTTCTGCCCCCACCAGTGAGCTGCCTAAGGTGGTACTTTCTGCAAAGAAGTGATTTTTTTTTTTTTTTTTTCCTTTTCAGTTTGATGAGATTTAGCTTCTGTGGTCAAGCACAAAAAATAGTACACAGGGCAGATGGCATCTTCATAATAGCTGGGAATCCTGTCTCTCTGGGTCTCTGGACTGTTTCTTTGTCTGTATGTCTTAATATTATTCATTTATCTATTTGCCTGCTCTGGGTCTTAGTTGAAGCATGTGGGGCCTAGTGCCCTGACCAGGGATGGAACCCAGGCCACCTATATAGGGAGCATGGAATCTTAGCTACTGGACCATCAGGGAAGTTCCCAGTTTCTTTGTTTTTGGAAGTAAAATAATTATTTTTCTTATTGTTAATTGATCTAACAGATATGTTTGATCAAAATAATAATACCAAAAATGTATCTGATAATGTATGTTTATGCATGTATATTACATACATATGTATATGGATCTCTTGTTTTAATGAAAAAAAGCACATAAGAGCTGAAGCAATGTTCATACTGGACTGGTTGGTCCAGGGGTTCATTGGAAGGGACTTACAGAAATGCTGCTGATCAAGCTCCCAGTCTTCATGGCTCTTATCAATGTGCATTTTCAATGATAACAAATATATCATCTACTATGCTTTGAAATGTAAATAGGTTGTCTTCTGTTTTCTGGACCTATATTGTGGGAAGGATAAATCAATAAGACATTTCAAAGAATAATTTAGCAAACTCTATTAAAATGAAAACTTTTCACACTTTTAACTCGGCATTTCCATTTCTTACAAAGTACTCCCACAATGCAAAGATGTATGGTCTAGAATGTCCTAGTAAAAGACTGTTGGCCCACGTAGAGGGGCCTGGTTAGGTAAATCAAGGAGTGGACACACAATGGAACACTATACGGCCTTTAAATCATTGAAGTAAGCTGCTCCTGCCTTCTACGACGGCCCACAGGCTGCCCATGGAATGCACATCTCTGCTTTATTTTCTATGGCTTGCTCTTGAATTCTTTCCTGTGTAAAGCCAAGGATTCTCACTTGGGGGCCCATCCCAGGAACTTGCTGGAGACCTGGGACATGACCATCCTCTTGGGACCAATTTTCCTGCAATAGCTTTACAAAGGAAGCAGAAGAAGGGGGTTTTCTCTCCCTCCCCACTTTACCTTTTGTTATAAAAATGTAGCCCACTTAGTTCTTGGGGAGGAGCTCTCTTCCCTGCCTGCTTCTATCCTTCACAAGTATCCTATATTAATAAACCTACTTCTTATATTGGAGAAGGAACTGGCAACCCACTCCAGTACTCTTGCCTGGAAAATTCCATGGACGGAGGAGCCTGGTAGGATACAGTCTATGGGGTCGCAAAGAGTCGGACACGACTGAGCGACTTCACTTTCACTTCTTATATTAAAAAAAAAAAGTGAGGTAAGCCTATATGTACTGACACAGAAGTTTCTTCCCAACATTCTGTTCAGTGTAAAGACGCAAAATAGTATTACAGCATTGATAACGATAGTTACTATTAGACTATGTATAAGGACTAAAGATTGAAGAAATGTACACAACAGTGTTAAAGACAATGTTATCAGGAATGTGGAGTGTACTTTTCATTCTATGTATTTCTATGTGGTCTGAATTCTCTATAGTGAACAAGCATAACTTTAGTGACTAATGGAATTTTTGAACATAATTTCTCTGCTAAGCATGTTGCATTAATTACTGGTCACACAATGAGTAGGTAGTGTATATTAGCTATTCTACAGATAAGAGGATTAGGAAAGTTAACCCGTCCAAGTTCAAGTTTAGATTCTTTACTTAAAGAGATAATCTTTTCAAACTATGTATCATAAAGTGAATATAGTCTTCCCAGGCTCAGCTTCTCTTTTTTTAGACGCTGGCTCTTCTGGCTATTTCTCCTTCTCATTGTGACTTCACTTTCCTCTCACAACTATTAAAATTCATTTCCTCTGGGAAGTTACCACAGACTCCTGGCTCATTAACTTCTCTGTAGCATTTTGATGTACTCACCACTGTGCTTTAGCATATACGTTACCATTTGAGCTGGTAAAGAATCCGCCTGCAAGGTGGGAGACCTGGGTTCCATCCTGGGTTGGGAAGATCCCCTGGAGAACAGAAAGGCTACCAATTCCAGTATTCTGGCTTGGAGAATTTAGTCCATGGGGTTGCAGAGTCAGACATGACTGAGCGACTTTCACTTTCATTTTCTACCATTTGAATTTGCATGGTTCTATTCTCATTCACAGAATACACAGAAGAACTATACAAAAAAGATCTTCACAACCCAGATAACCATAATGGTGTGATTACTCACCTAGAGCCAGACATCCTGGAGTGTGAAGTCAAGTGGGCCTTAGGAAGCATCACTACGAAGAAAGCTAGTGGACGTGATGGAATTCCAGTTGAGCTATTTCAAATCCTAAAAAATGATGCCGTGAAAGTGCTGCACTCAATATGCCAGCAAATGTGGAAAACTCAGCAGTGGCCACAGGACTGGAAAAGGTCAGTTTTCATTCCAATCCCAAAGAAAGGCAATGCCAAAGAATGCTCAAACTACTGCACAATTGCACTCATCTCACATGCTAGCAATGCTCAAAATCCTCCAAGCCAGGTTTCAACAGTATGTGAACTGTGAACTTCCAGATGTTCAAGCTGGTTTTAGAAAAGGCAGAGGAACCAGAGATCAAATTGTCAACATCTGTTGGATCATCAAAAGAGCAAAGGAGTTCCAGAAAAACATCTACTTTTGCTTTATTGACTATACCAAAGCCTTTGACTGTGTGGATCACAACAAATTGTAGAAAATTTTGAAAGAGATGGGAATACCAGACCACCTGACCTGCCTCCTGAGAATTCTGTTTGCAGGTCAAGAAGGAACAGTTAGAACTGGACATGGAACAACAGACTGGTTCCAAATTGGGAAAGGAGTACGCCAAGGCTATATACTGTCACCGCTTTCTTACCTTATATACAGAGTACATCATGCGAAATGCTGGGCTGGATGAAGCACAGCTGGAATCAAGATTGCTGGGAGAAATATCAATAACTCCAAATATGCAGATGACATCACCCTTATGGTAGGAAGTGAAGAAGAACTAAAGAGCCTCTTGATGAAAGTGAAAGAGGAGAGTGAAAAAGTTGGCTTCAAGCTCAACATTCTAAGACCATGGCATCTGGTCCCATCACTTCATGGCAAATAGATGGGGAAACAGTGAGAGACTTTATTTTTGGGAGCTCCAAAATCACTGCAGATGGTGACTGCAGCCATGAAATTAAAAAAGACACTTGCTCCTTGGAAGAAAAGCTATGACCAACCTAGACAGCATATTAAGAAGCAGAGACATTGCTTGACCAACAAAGGTCCGTCTAGTCAAAGCTACGGTTTTTCCAGTAGTCATGTATGGATGTGAAAGTTGGAGTATAAAGAAAGCTGAGCACCAAAGAATTAATGCTTTTGAACTGTGGTGTTGGATAAGACTCTTGAGAGTCCCTTGGACTGCAAGGAGATCCAACATGTCCATCCTAAAGGAAATCAGTCTTGAATATTCATTGGAAGGACTGATGCTGAAGCTGAAACTCCAATACTTTGGCCACCTGATGCAAAGAACGGACTCACTGGAAAAGACTCTGATGCTGGGAAAGATTGAAGGAGGGAGGAGAAGGGGATGACAGAGGATGAGATGGTTGGATGGTGTCACTGACTTAACGGACATGAGTTTAAGCAGGCTCTGGGAGTTGGTGATGAACAGGGAAGCCTGGTATGCTGTAGTCCATGGGGTCGTAAAGAGTAGGACACCACTGAGTGATTGAACTGCACTGATTCTCATTCATCTTTGAGGATGAGCTCCAGGTGAGGAACTTGACACTTTGTTTAGAACTTATGATAATCCTTCATAGCCTGTTTCTAAACCTTCTCAATAGATTTTAGGACTGAATCTTTAATGTAACACTTGCATTTGGTGGGTCCTTAATATTAACGATCATCAATTCCTGTAAATCAAGCAAACCTTTTCTTACACAGCACTCTATGTTTTCTCTACTGAATTATGTATATAAATGTCCTTCAGTTGAGTAGCTTCTGAGTTAATAATTCCAGTAAAGTCATGTCTTCTTTTGATTTTTTTTCTTAGTGTAGGGGAGGTGTGAGTCATATAGAATCACTAGAAGGTTTCCAAATGAAAAAGTTTGATACTTACTGTGTTTACAAAATATATATATATATATATATATATATATATATAAAATTCCTCTATTTCTCTGTTTCAGTGCTGACTGGGTTAAGTGCTGTTTACACTATAAATGACCAAACATATAAGAATAGATTTCCAGCTGGTTGATATGTGGTTGAGAAAAGAACCTCAAGGTAACTAGTTATCATATTGATTCTAGATTATCTTCTTCATCAGGTACAAGCAGACAAACACATACTCTTTCCCATACAAGTGAATCAAAAATAATTTCTATTTTGTTCCACAAATATCTGAATTACTTTCAGGATGTCATCAGCAGCAAAAATAACATGGTCTACACCCACAGTTGGTTGCTCTTTAGAACAGCTGTGCTCCATATACTTTAGTACTAGAGTGACAAGAATCATCAGGGTGGACTATTCAATTCAAGATTTGGAAACAATTTGACAAACTACTCAATTCATACTGATAACTTCAGCAATCTAAAAGCTACTTTATAATACAATTTAGGGTAGGAAAGACGACTTCTTTTCTTCTAAATTAAATCTTTAAAAATTTGTAAATTTATTTAAAGTATATGGAAAAACATAGAAACTAATGGATAGCTATGTACTCATCACCCACTCTACAAAATTCTACTATTGTCATAAGTTTAAATTTAAAAAAAAATCACAGGTATAATGTTCCCTATATATGCCTTCTAAATCTCATTCTTTTTTCCCCTCTTTCCTGGACAAACTCTATTCTAAATCTGATGCTAATTTTCTCAGGCTATTGCTTTACTATGTTTGTAAGTTTATAAACAATATATAGCATTGTTTTGTGCTCTGTACTTTCAGTGGTATATTATACCACCTGTGCTTTTTGGCTGTTTATATGTGTAACTCAAGTTGTACAGATGTATCACATTATACCAAAGGGTATCTGTTACCTTGTGCATGAACTTCTGGTTGTTTCCATTATTTTGCTACTATGAATAATACTATTTAGTTTTATATGTCTCCTTTTCCCAGGTGCAGTAGTTTCTCATATATTCATGTGCATACCATCCTCCCATAAATCTCATAAAAATGGAGACTGATTTGGTAGCTTTGGTATGAGGCTTGAAATTCTACATATGTATTAAGTTCCCAGATGATGTTGATGCTGCTGGTTCTAGGACCACACTTCGAGGAGCAAGGGCCTTGCAAAGGAGTAAAAATTTCTAGGTTGTAGAGGATGATCATCTTTAACGTTACTGGATGTTGCCAAACTGTCTCTGAAGTGCCTGCACCCATCCACACTCCTGTCAACAGCTCACGACAGTCTCCAAAATACCACATCTTCATTAACACCATCATTGCAAGACTCCGATTTTGCCAATTTAATGGATAGGAAGTGGTATTTTGTCATATTAATTTGCCGAGTATTATTGATTTGATCAAATTATATTAATCTGATGAATAATATTGAAGTCAGATCTCTTGAGCTTCTTCTGCAATAATTTTTAACATAAACTAATGTCTGGGTAAAGAAAATGTCTTCATTCATCTGTTTCGTACTTTAAAAACAACCTTGTACAGCCATAGCCAAGATTAAGTCTTGAGACTTTCAGGCTAGAAAGACAAGTTGCTCAAACAGATGGATGACCTGAAGGTGGCGCTGTCCCAGCTGCATGTTTCTGAACTGCCGGGCAGCACAGCATCCAAACTCTCTAAGACTCAACTTGTTTGCAAATCTATTGCCTTTGTTCTCACCGCCATTAACCAGACTCAGAAAGAGAATCTTAGGAAATTCTACAAGGGCACAAAGTACAAGCCCCTGGAACTGCAGCCCAAGAAAATATGTGCTATGCACTGCCAGCTCAACATGCATGAGGAGAATTGGAAAGCCACACAGCAGCAGCGGAAGGAATGGCTGTGAACACTGTGGAAGTACAAGGCCAAGATCTGACCATTGGGGCATCACCAGAAAACAAACTGGCTGGAAAAAAAGAGAAAGGCTGAAGGGCGTCCTTCAAGTTAAAACAGCAGGATGATAAAGAGCAACAAAAACCAGACAAAAACATAAAACTCCTTCATAAAGGTAAAAATATAAATCTAGAATTATGTAGTGTTGGAATGTAAGTGCATAAATCACTTTTAAATCTGGCACGGAATTTAAAAAAACAAAAGAAGCATAAAGAGTAATTATATATCTATGTTAACAAACATGCAATATTAAAATAATTTGGTAATCTGTCTCAAAAACATAAAGTGGGTGAGGCAGAACTGAAATGGAGCACTTTTTATGTCACTGAAGTTAAATTATGTAAAATATATTATAACTTTAAAACACTTTATGTAATTATATCAGTAACCACAGAGAAATTATAGAATATACACAAAGGGAAATGGAAAGGGAATCAAAATGTGTCACTACAAAAAAAAAAAAAATCAGCAAAGCACAAAATAAGGCAGCAGGAAGAAAAGAACAAAAAAGTTATTTACAGAAAACAATGAACAAAATGGCAATAGTAAGTCTTTTCCTGTCAGTAATTACCTTATATGTAATAGGTTAAATATACTAATTAAAAGACACAGATTGGCTGAATGGATAAAAAATAAGAACCAACTAATAGGTTGTCTACAAGAGGCATGCTATACATCTAAAGATACACATAGGCTAAAAGGATGGAAAAATATTCCATGAAAATAGGAATCCAAAGAGAGTAGAAGTGGCCATACTAAGATAAAATAGACTTTAAAACAAAAACTATCATATGAGACAAAGAAGGACATTATATAATGATAACAGGGTCAATTCACCAGGAAGATATAACAATTATAATGTACATGCACCTAACGTTAGAACCCCCAAATATATAAAGCAAACATTGACAGAACTGAAGGGAGAAACAGACAGCAACATAGTAACAATAGGATATTCCAATATTCCACTTTCAGTTATGGATAGAACAAAGAGGAGATCGGTGAAAAAAACAGAGGACTTAACACTACAGAATAACTGAACCAAACATCTACTGAGCACTTCACCCAAGAACAGCAGGATACACGTTCTTCTCCAGTACACACGGTCGTTCTGCAAGACGGTCCACATATTAGGCCACAAAACAAGTCTTAACAAATTTAAGAGACTGAAATCATACCAAGTATCTTCTCTGACCACAATGGAATGAAACTAGAAGTCAACAGCAAAAGGTAAAAACACAAATAAGTGAAAACTAAACAACACACGCTTAAACCACCAGTGCGTCAAAGAATAAACCACAAGGGAACTTAGAAAATACTTAGAGACAAATGAAAACAAAATACAACACATCAAAACCTAGGCAAAAGCAGTGATACGGAAGCAAAAGCAGTGATAAGAGAGGAGTTTATAGAGATAAATGCTTGCATTAAAAAGATGATCTCACATCAATAATTTAATTTTCTACTTTAAAAAAAAACTAAATTTAGCAGAAGAAATAATAAAGATGAAAGGATAGTAAATGAAATAGAGAATAGAAAAAGTGGAAAAAAATCAATAACTAATAAAACCAACTGAGTGTTTGTGTCCTTTACCCAAATTCATATGTTGATGCCCTAACCACCAAAGTGATGGTATTTGGAGGTGGGGGTCTTTTGAGAGATAATTAGTTTAAATTAGGTCATGAGGATGGCAACCTCATGATGGCCTTGTAAGAAGAGGAAGAGAAAGGAATCTATTTCTTCATGCACATGTACCAAGAAAAGGCCATCTTAGTACCCAAGCGGGCAGCTATCTGCAAGCTAGGAAGAGGGTCTCACCAGAACTGACCATGCTGGCACCCTGACATGGACTTCAAGGCTCCAATACTGAGAGAGATAAATGTCTGTTTTGTAAGCCACCCTGTCTATGGTGTTTTATTATGGTGGCATGTGCAGACTAAGACATGGTCTTTTAAAAAGATCACAAAAATTGGCAAATCCTTAGCTACATTAACTAAGAAAAAGAGCTAAAAGATTCTAATAACTAAATTAGAATCAAAAGAGTGGATATTATAACTGATGTCACAGAAATAGAAACGGATTATAAAAGATTACTGTGAACAATTAAATATCAACAAATTAGATAACCTAGAAGAAATGGATTGATTCCTGGAAACATACAAACTACCAAAACTAAATCATCAAGTAGTAAAGAATCTGAATAGACCTATAATAAGGAGACTGAAGCAGTAATCAAACACTGCCAACCAGGACAAGATGACTTCACTGAAGGATTTTATCAGACAATTAAGGAATTAATACCAATCTTTCCAGAGAACTGAAGAGGAGGGAACATCCCCAAACTCACGGTATGAAGCCAGCATTGTTCTGATACCAAAACCAGAAAAAAAGACACAAGAAAACCATAGACAAATATTCCTGATGAATAATGATACAAAAATCCTCAATAAAATACTAGTAAACTGAATTCAACAGCACATTAAAAGTATTTACACATGATTAAGTGGGATTTGTATCTGGAATGCAAAGATGGTTCACCATACAAAATCAATCAGTATAAATATACAACATTAACAAAATGGAGGACAAAACTCCTAAGATCATCTCAACTGATGCATAAAAAAATATTTGACAAAGTAAAAACTTTTTCATGACAAAAACACTCAACAAACTGGGGAAAATAAGGAAACTACCTCAATATAATAAAAGCCATACCTGAAAAGGCCACAGCTAATATCATATTCAATCATGAAAGAAAGCTTTTCCTTTAAGATCAGAAACAAGGCAAAGATGCCCCCTCTCACCACTACTATTCAACAGAGTACTGAGTGTCCCAGTCAGTGCAATTAGAGTAATAATAATAAAATAATAAATAACAAGCTTTTGTCCATTGACTACAGAGTGAAAACCTAGGTCATTTAGAAAAGCTGTACTCCAATATATGAATCTACCAGATTAACCAATTTCCTGTTGTTGAACAACAGATTGGATTCTTTTATGAACAATACTTGAAAAATACATACTCTGTAGCTAAATCATATCTTTTAAATAGTTTTAATATCAGCTTCTCTCTCCCTTTCTAATTAGCTCTCAGCTGTTATACTTCTATCCTTCTGTGATCAAATAATCAAGCTAGTTAGATCATTTTACCTGTAATAAAACTTTATATGCAATTCTGTCCCTTTCTCTAAGTCCTAGGGGAAAGAGGCAGCTGTTGTAGAAGCTGTGAAATGGGGCTGTCTGTGCTTATTCGGGAGTATATGTTCAATGTGACCAGCTGTCAGAATTGGTTCTTGCCTCACTGAATAAACCCAGATGGCAGTACTTGCTCTTGCACCTTTTGGTTGCCTCTTCCCTTCCACTCCTTTTTAAGGTCTTGAAACTTAATCTACCTTTATGCAGGATTCATACCATGAGTAGGAGAACTCTAGGAGTCAACTGTAAGTTGAAAAAAAAAAAAAAAAAAAACCATTGAAAGTCCTTATAAAGAACTTGAAATCAAAACAGAAACTTAGGGTCTATTTATCATCTCTATACCAAGGATGGTTTCAAACATACCCCTTATTTGGAATGCTGGGGTTCCAAAACTTAGTTTGAATCATAAAGTTCTTCAAAAAGTGTAACAGAGAATCTGGATCCCCTGAGGACCAAATCCTTTGTATATATGCTAAAATCACATGGAGCATATATCTTTAATAGGTAAGACTTTCACTTAAAAATCAGTTCAATACCTGATCTGTGTAAAGAAACTGTTCTCACAGTGCTAGTTATATAATTTTCTGAGGCTTGAAAAAGGAACACAGAACTCTTGACACATATGCTTCAACTAATGACGTCTCTGGCTGTTTGGATCAACCATATATATAAGATACTACTCCTTCAATCTGAGGACACAGGGAGACCCAAACACATCTGAAAATTCTAATAAAAACTCTAGAAACAGCTGGTGAGTCCTCATCCCTCAATATACACTATTCTTGGGCGGGGGAAGAGGTTATTGATAATTTTAATTTCCTTAAATTTCCAAAGTTGTTATAATAAACATTTTATAGAAAGGTTTTAAGAAATACACCAAAAGGAATGAGCATACCTTAATAATGTAAATGGAGGTGGAAGAAAGCCTAGACTTGTTCTTCAATGACCTTTTTCCAGTTATAAAGTTACTTCTCCGTTACTTGAAAAAAGCCTAGAAAAGATGCATCTTGAATACTTGTTTTAAAAAAAATGCTTTTCAAAAATGCACCTTGAAAAACTAGCTTGATCATAGTATCATTAAACTTGCCAATAATGTTTAGTTCGAAAAAGCTTCCTAATTTTCCGTGATCTTCTTTTAATTAAAAAAACAAAGTACCACATCACATGTACATGGTAAAATATGCAAACAGTTCAAATGGTAAAGTTTTTCTCCAATTCTTTTACCAGAGGTAGTCATTACTAGCAAGTTTCTTAATTCTTCCAGAAATGTCTTATGCATCTACAAAGGATATATACATACACAAATGCTCTTCATCTATATGAGATCATAATTTCTAGTCCTCTTACAATCCATCCACTTGATGAGACAATGTGAGAAAAAAACAGAATTACATAAAAATTAGGCCAAGATAGAAACTAGCATGAAACTGTTGACAAAAACTCAAATGGTTCACGAGATGGCCAAAACTGAGGAGGAAAAATTTTGAGGCGAAATGCTTCTTAGGTACTAAAAATAAAAGCTTCTACCCTTTAAAAATTATATTTCTCTCTTTAAGAGAATCTTCTTTACATGAAAGAAAGTCACCATGCTACTGATGTTTATTCAGTAGGTAGACTAAACAAGCATTTTTTTCCTATTGGTTCTAGAAATTATCTCTTTCCTTAAAAAAAAAAAAAAGTTTAAAGGTAAAAATTTAAAGGGTAAGACAGTATAAAGTGATACAGAATGAAAAAAGTACTTTATTCAGTGCACCCTGACAGTTTTTTCAGTTCCATTCATCATTACAGTAAAAAAAAAAAAGAAAAAATCTGTTGCTACTTTTTGTTGTTTTACTTAAATAGCTAGACTCAAGGAAAAATGTTAAATTTAAGAACTCCTGTTATTATTGAAAATTTATACTTCTTATAAATATACATGCAATATATATGCATATACACGTGTATGTGTAAGTGTATATATATATACACTTTTATATATATATATCTCTCTCCTCTTTCATATGAACCACTCAAAACAATTTTAAAAGCTGGGTTTTTTTTCTGTATTTAAAATTGCCCTTTTAAATATTTAGAAGTTCCACAGGTGGTGGCTTTAATGGAATTTTTCCCAGAGTAAATTTCTTGGATTGAAATTGTTCTAGTTCTTCTGCTGTTAGTTGATCCTTGGGTGTGAATAATGCATTATCTGTTGTGGTACTGCCAAGCGAGAATGAGAGAGAGGCAGGTACGCTGCTGTTTCCAAAGGTGTCACTGGATGACTTAGAGAAAGCAGTGTGAGGCTGTGAGCCTGGACTACCAAAACCAGCTGCAGAACTGCCACTTCCAAAGGCTGGGGCCACTGGAGATCCAACAGGGCTTGCTGCCATAGAAGGTGAAAATCCTGAAAATCCAGATGATCCAAAACCAGAAGCTGCAGGGGTTTTAAATGAAAATGAAGCAGCAGATGTGATTTCGGGTTTCCTAAGGCCAAAAGTGGGAGTAGCAGCAGCGATGGCAGAACTGGCAGCAGGTACAGCTCCAAATGCAGGAGTATTCCCAAACACAGGAGGGCTTCCAGAAGAGGCTGTAGCAAATCCAGAGCTTGGTTTAAAACTAAAATTCTGAGCACTGTTGCTGCTGCTGTTACTCACTGGAAAACCTACAAAAACCAGGAAAAGAAAAAAGAAACTATTAGTCAAAAAATGTAGCTATATTACCACCTTGCCCCCACTTTTTCTTTTTCTTATTTCTGCCATGTTTAGATGATGAGAAACTTATTGGAAGGAAGAAAAGTGAAAATGAGAAGTTAGGACAAACTCACTAAACCCTGTTGGCCTGTCTTTCTGCTACACTGATCTCATTCACACTCTAATTTACCTTCACTTAAGAAGGTAGCTCTTGAGAAATCTCAGGGATTAGGGAGTGGACCTTCACTTCAGTTTGTCCTCTCCTCTCGGTAGAGCTGTCATTTGAAGACAAAACTATGCTGTTATGTACAGAAACGAGAAAGTCCACACAGGTGCTATTACCGTAGCTATGTAGTCCTATGAAACTCTAGAAAAACCATTCCTAAAATATGCATCTAAAACCTGAGCCATAGGGTCTTTCAAAGCACGTGTCCATTCTGAACACTATTTCACAAATGCTGCTGCTGCTGCTAAGTCACTTCAGTCGAGTCTGACTCTGTGGGACCCCATAGACGGCAGCCCACCAGGCTCCCCCATCCTTGGGATTCTCCAGGCAAGAACACTGGAGTGGGTTGCCATTTCCTTCTCCAATGCATGAAAGTGAAAAGTGAAACTGAAGTCGCTCAGTCGTGTCTGGCTCTTCGCAACCCCATGGACTGCAGCCTTCTAGGCTCCTCCGTCCATGGGATTTTCCAGGCAAGAGTACTGGAGTGGGGTGCCATCGCCTTCTCCAAACCACAAATGCTAGATGAGGCAAATTCTTTGAAGCTCTATTATGGAAGGTGGTAGAATTTGCAAGGGTGACTTAAAGTGGCACAGAGACACCTTCAGACTTTGTATTTGAAACCCATAAAATTCCATTTTTCTAAATCAGTCAAGTCTTGCATGACTTTGTCACTTACCTGGTGACCCAAATGTTACTGTTTGCCTATTGCCAAATCCAAATGAAGGTGCTGCTTGATTCACTCCATCCTGTAAATCGGACAGCTATTAAAAAAGAGGTAGGCAAGTGAATAACTCAAGTACTTTTTCTGTACACTTTTAGCCAAATTTAATTTTTCAAATGTGCACTTTAAAATGTCTTCATTTTGTTTAACATAGAAAAATGTCCACAAGTGAATATGCATAGAAAAAATGGGCCCTTCTCAAGGAGTTCAGAGTGATGGTCTGGCTGATGAATTGTGAGTGTTAATCTCCTTTTCAATGAATTTTTCACTTAATCCTGACCTCTAATAAGTCCTTCCTCATTAATACAAGCATATATTATTTCTCTCATTTGAAAACCCTACTGGCATTGTTTTTAAAAAATAGTTATTTATTTGGCTGACTTGGGTCTTGGTTGTGGCACTCAGGATCCTTTAGCTACGGCCTGTGGGATCTAGCTCCTCAACCAGGTATAGAACCCCAGCCGCCTGCATTGGGAACGCAGTCTTGGCCACTGGACCACAAGGGAAGTCCCCAGCATTTTTTAAAATTCAATTGTATTGAGGTATAGTTTACATAAAATAAGATGCATCCACTGAGAAATTTATTTTTCAATCGGTTTTCATACATTTACGACCATCACTACAATCAAGATTTAGAATATTTCCATCACCCATAAAAGTTCTCGTGTGTCTATTTCCAGGCAACCCTCTTCCAACCTCTGGTCCCAGGGAACCACTCATCCACTTTTTACTACTAGAAATGAGGTTTGTCTTTTCTAGAGTTTCATATAAATAGAATCATATAGTTTACAGTTTTTGGTTTTTTTGGTGGGGGCTAGCTTCTCTCTCTCAGCTTGTGTGATAAATTATCATATAAGGAATGTGGATAAACAAATTATATTATATCCATATAATGAATTAAAAGAATAATTGGACATAAAGAATTGATGCATTATGACTAACCTAGATAGTATATTCAAAAGCAGAGACATTACTTTGCTAAGGTTCGTCTAGTCAAGGCTATGGTTTTTCCTGTGATCATGTATGGATGTGAGAGTTGGACTGTGAAGAAGGCTGAGCACCGAAGAATTGATGCTTTTGAATTGTGATGTTGGAGAAGACTCTTGAGAGTCCCTTGGACTGCAAGGAGATCCAACCAGTCCATTCTGAAGGAGATCGACCCTGGGATTTCTTTGGAAGGAATGATGCTAAAGCTGAAGCTCCAGTACTTTGGCCACCTCATGCGAAGAGTTGACTCACTGGAAAAGACTCTGATGCTGGGAGGGACTAGGGGCAGGAGGAGAAGGGGACGACAGAGCAAGAGATGGCTGGATGGCATCACTGACTCGATGGACGTGAGTCTGAGTGAACTCCGGGAGTTGGTGATGGACAGGGAGGCCAGGCGTGCTGCGATTCATGGGGTCGAAGGAGTCGGACACGACTGAGCGACTGAACTGAACTGAAGCCAGCTGTAGGTGGGCTATCCAAGATTCTCACCTACAGAAGGGCCCCTTGGAAGCTGTCAAAGAACACAGAACTTCCAACCTTGAAGGAAGCTCCGTAGTTCTCTGAACTCAGTTACCCCTTACACATTAGCATTGGTGATGGTAGGCCACCTCTCATCTTGAGAAAAAATACTTCCAAGAAGTCCTACTGAATTCAAATGGCATGACAACAACTGAAAGGCAGAAGAAACTAGCTTGCACAAGAGTCTAGTCATTTAGAAGCAGATATTTAAGGAGTAGGGTATTGGGACTTTCAGTCATTCACTACGTTCAGGCAGCTACTACTCTCATAGCTTTTTTCAGAAAGTACAGAGAAATATAACCTAGGAAACTGGAAATATTAAATTCCAAACGTAAATATTTTATTTAAAAATAATGCTCTTAAGAACATTTTGGGGGGTAGAAAAATAAACTTTATCAACAGAGATAATGAACATGCTACAGCAGTATCATGTATCTTTGGGGACCAGTGCGTATATATCTCCTAACAGCATTTCTGTATGAGACAGGAACATATGGTAAGTGTCCTTCAGTCACCAAAGTATGCATTAGTCTCCATGTGACTTCCCTGGTGGTCCAGTGGTTAAAGAATCTGCCTTCCAATGCAGAGGATGCAGGTTCGATCCTTGGTTGGGGAACTAAGATCCCACACACCATGGGGCACCTAAGTCCACATGCCTCAACCAGAGAGCCTACGTGCTGAAATGGAGATACCATGCGCCAAAACTAAGACCCAATGAAGTCAATAAATAAACAAATAAATTTAAAAATGTGTATTCATATCATTTTTCAAAGCAATTTCTTTTCAAATGCTGACAACCTGGAATATTTGAATTTATATTATATAATATTTCCCAATTTTCAAAACTAGTACTACCAAAATTAAAAACCTAACCCTAAGAATAGTTTTAGAAAAGCATAATTATCTGTGCTTTTCTGACTAAGGAACAGAGAGAAAGGAATTCCAGAACCTTGACTCTAAATGATAATATATTATGGTTCTTGAGAATGTGTATCATAATTCTTGATAGAGAATTTTAGCTTTGTTTCACAAATCCAAAATGAAATGCTGCAAAAAGGCAACAGATAAGATACTTCCTTGTAGGAGATTCTCCACTACTCACCAAAGCTATTGCAGTTGATGTATTTAGACTTTTCAGTTCATTCACCCTGTTCCTCCACTGATTTATTAACTGCTGGACAGAATTTAGCTGAAGAGGACAGAAAAATAATGTGTCAGTATTGAGTGTTTAAGGTAATCTCTTCAACAACTTCATGTCTTTATTCCCAAAGTCGCAATAAATTTATAAAGCATTTTTATGGCCCACAACTTGTAAAATCCTCATTGCTCTACCCTGCTTGCCACAGACACTCCTGCTGTAGACGCCTTTCCCTTTCCCTATTCCCCAGCTCCTTGTGTCACCTAGTTAAGATCCCAAGCACCTGGCAGCACAGAGTTATTAAAGGTTATGTTTGGACGGGAGACAAACATGTGTACTGGTTGATATGATATTGACGGTAGACAATAGGAAAGTACAGTTTATGTCATTTCCTTTAAGCACTAAACTTATTCTCCCCCAGTTTTTCAGTTTTTTGATACCTGACACATGAGAAGGCTAATCCTCACCCAACAGTGCATCTTATTTGTTTTCCTAGCATTCATCATGGTGTCTGCATGTAAGAGATGCACCATAAACGTCTGTCAAATGATGAAAGGGTATGATTTCTGGGACTGATTGCTGGATAATTGGTAATAAAAACAAAAGCACTGGTAGTTACTATAATCAAAGTATACTCTCATCACTTTAGATAACCAACCAATTGTAAAGAAAATAATTTAGAATATAGTTTTCTGAAAAAAAAAAAATATATATATATAGACCTCATCCACTTTGCCAACACACAAGTGAGCCACTATAGAGAAGACAATAATTAACAGCTAATCTGTTAGTTAGATGAATAGGAAACAAACTTACATAACTCTGTAAGTTATTGCTGGTTAAGAAGTTATGGTATTCAAGTCTCAACTCCTCTGGTGAAATGTCTGTAAAACCTGAAGTGAGGAATCAATTGGAATCTTTAAATACCAATACTTTTGATAGTATAGTAAAATGAGAGGTGCTAGATAGGAAAATATGCTAATCTTGATCATTAGAAAAATTTCATAATCATAAGGAAAGAATTCAAAAACTAGACTCTATTTAATAAAGTATAAAATTAGGATAAAATATAGTTCATTATTGAAGGGGTAAAATTTTCTAAAGATAAATGGAGTGGAAAGAATAATACAGAAAAGAAAAAGAGTTGATTACATATACATTTGAACTTATAAAAAAAATTCTGTATGTCAAAAACTGTAACAAGCAAAATTAAAAGGCAAACAGTAAACTGGGAACACCATAACTGCAACATATATGACAGAAGAGTTAATGAGAATGTATAAGAGCTAATAGCTCTAACAAATCAGTAAGAAAAATAAGCTAACATGGGCAAAGATAATGAGCAATGGGCAAGCAATTCACAAAACAACTCAAATAGCCAGTATACAAATGAAATTGAAAAGTTCAGTTTAAAATTACAACTTAGGACTTCTCTGGTGGTCAGGGAAGATTCCACATGCCACAGGGCAACTAAACCGACGTGCCACAACAACTGAGTCCGAGATGTAGAGCCCTCGAGCTGCAATTACTGAGCCTCCATGCCACAACCACTGAAGCCTGCATGTTCCAGGACATGTGCTCTTCAACAAGAGAAGCCACTGCAATGAGAAGCCCATGCACCACAGCTAGAGAACAACCCCCACTCACTGCAGTTAGAAAAAGCCCCTGTGCAGTAATGAAGACCCAACACAGGCAAAAATAAGCGGATACAAACTTTTTTAAAAATAAAAATACAACTTAAAATAGATACAATGTTTTATTTATCAGATTGGCAAAAACTAAAAATGGATGATTATTATTAAGGATGCGGTGAAATGGACATTCTTCTAAGTTGCCATTATGGAAATCACGGTAAAGCTTTTCTGGGAAGAAAATTGTCAATAAATGTCAAAGGCCTTACAAATACTCATACCTTTTGATTCTAACAGAATTTCTAGAATCTGACCTCAGGAAATGATTGAACATGTAAACAAAGGGTGTTACATAAAAAAAGATGTTCATTTTAGTATTTCTAGTAATAGAGACATTGAAAACAACAAGGCTTCTGCAACACTAGGTTATGATTGCTAATTCTATATATAATAAGAAATAAGTGTGTACATGTTTTGAAAGAAATACACTAAAATGTTACAGCTGTTAACTCTGAGATCAGTTGATCTTTATTTTATTTACATATTTCTGTATTTTTCAAATTTTCTATGATATAACTTTCATAATAGGAAAACTTTTTGAGGAAAAAAAAAAAAAGAAGAAGAAGAAAGAAAATTGCTCAGGATATTTTTCTACAGAGAATTACTGGTAACCAGATACCACTAACTCCAAAGACTTGTACCTTCGAATAAAAAAATCTAAAACATTCAAATCAGAACCCTCGATGCTCTCTAACAACTTATCTTTACAAACTACTCAGACCACAAAACCAAGAATCACCTTGTATTTCTCTTGTTGCCCATATCTAATTAATAAGCCTCCTGCCAGTTCTAGCTCCAAAACAGAACACGGATTTGAACCATTCTGTCTCCACTGCAAGTAACTCTCAGTCAACAGCAGCTGTCTCCTAACTCATTTCCCTTCCTCTATTTTGTGCCCCCAACCCCTGTTCCCAGCAAACCATTTCTTTTCACGTAACAGTCTAAGCAAGCTTTTTCTAATCAGATCACATCCCTCCTCCTGCTCAAAACTCTCTGTGGCTTCCTAGTGCAATTAGGCCCAACATGATCTGGCCCCTGGCTGCCTCTCTCTGGCCTAACATTGTATTACTCTTTCTCTTGTTTACTCTCTTCCAGCTATTCAGGCCTCACTAATCTACAAGTATGCCAATCCTGTTTGCACAACGGGCTCTGCACTACCTATTATATTGCCAGGAACATTTCCCCTCAAATCTTCCCAGAAGAGACATCTCTTCATTCAGGACTCAGCTTCAATACTACTTCCTAAAAAGAGATAACCACTCTAAGTAAAGAAACACTGTCCCTCTGGTTACTTTCTCTTCCTTCCATCAGTCACTCATGGTGAACCACAAAGACAGAAATTGATCTGGGCGACTATTTTCTCAATTCTTTCAAAGGTAAGTATAAATACAGTATCATTCTAGTGGCAAAAGAAAAATTCATTCATTATAAAGGATGCCTACAAGACAGCAATTCTCCTACTTTCTGACTTCAGGACCCTTTTACATTCTTAAAAATAATTAAGGATTCCAGACCTTTTGCTTACATAGTTTACATTAATCAATATTCACCATATTTGAAATGAAAACTGGAAAATGTAGAAAATATTAATTCACTTAAAAATAAGAAATCAATGTGTCAACATAAATTTAAAAAAATATTTTCCAAAACCAAAAATAAAAACTTAGTGATATAAGTGGCATTGTTTTATGTTCGCAAATCTCTTTAATGCATGGCTTAATGGAAGACTGCTGTATTATAATATCTGCTTCTGCTCTTCAATCTGCTTCAATCTGTTTCAATACATTGCCTGGTTCAAGTATATATACAAAGAAAAACTTCTCACACAGATATGTAGCTGGGCAAGGATGACTTTAGTAGTCTCTTCAGGTAGTTGTGGATATTCTTCTTTGGTACAATACCAAAACTTGACAGGCAATAGTTTCTTAAAGATTAGCTATAATGTGGACTCAAATCATATTAATGATATCATAGTAATGAACCAAACTATTAATTAGTTTACCCATTCCAGTATTCTGGCCTGGATAATTCCATGGACTCTCTAGTCCATGGGTTTGCAAAGAGTCAGACACAACTGAGTGCCTTTCACATTACTTCACTTTCAACCATGTACAATTTTGTAACTTCACACACTGGTCATTTGGAAAATATTGGTTCACTGAGTTATCCAGAATTTCCAAATGTTAACACATGTCATCTTACAATAGAAAAAAAATTCATATTTGTTAATGTTACTTTATGTGTGTTTCCCATTTGCACACAGAATACTTAAAAGGTGTATCCTTATAAAATTAATAACTTTTACCTTTTCATCAGGGACATTCTTAAGTGAAAATGTCATTAAAAAATTTTTTTTATTGACTACTATAATCTACTAGTAGTTTGTTGCCTGTACCTTATCAACAGCTTTACACCAACAGTACAAATCTCAACACAGTGAAAATGGCAATTAATGTCTTAGTATTATTATGGAAATATTTCTAAACTTGTATAGTCCCTAAAAAGGATCTCAGGAAAAGGGTTGCCAGATTTAGCAAAAAAAAAAAAAAAAAAGGTTACTCAATTAAATTGGAATTTCTGACAAACAAATACTTCAAAAGGTAAGTATATCCTAGCAGTCCAGGGGTTAAGACTTCACGCTTTCACTGCCATGGGCCTGGGTTCAAATCCTGGTCGGGGAATATTAACACCCCACAAGCCATATGGTAATGCCAAAGCCAAAACACAAAAAAGTATAAGTATGCCCCAAATAGTACATGGGATATCCATATACTAAAAATATAATTACTTATCTGAAATTTAAATTTAACTGGATGCCCTATATTTTATCTAACAATGCTGCTGAGGGATCTATATTTTATATTGAGAACCACCGCTTTAGGACATTAGGCATCATGTCCAATTCTCAACTTTTTAAAAAAGGCTTAACACTTATTACCTTTACAGAAAAATCATTATTTAAAATTATTTATTTGTATTGCTTATTGCCTCCATCCCTCAAGAACATAAACTTCATGAGGGATGGATCTCAGCTATCTTACTGCTATATCCCTACTACCTAGAATGAGGCCTGGCAAAAAAGAAATTCAATAAGTATTTGTTGAATGATTAGTAAATAAATGACTAAGGAGTGGTGTGATGCAAATGCTCACAGAGAATGAGCAGGGAGAACAGAGACAGAAATTCCAGAGTTCTAATAGACTGAAAGGGCCCTCATTTTCCAAAGACCTCCTGTTCAACTGCATAGGGCCTAGGACCACTCAGAGGAGGCTTAGAAAACTGTGGTCTAGCTTTCAGCCCAAATGAGCTATGGACAAAAGAAAGTGGGAAAGAAAGGAGTATTCTAAGGCTCCCTAACTTCAAACATTACCTCCAGAAGAGGTACCAACATGCTTTATTAAAAATAACTATCCTTAGATAAAAAGAGGAAAGAGAACAGAATCAAAGCCTAATGGCAGGCATAATATGACTCTTCTATTCTCTGTAGGCAGCTAAAGGTTCCGAAGTAGTATCTACAGGGAACCAAGGAAGCAGAGCCTCTTCTTAGGCTTACAGAATTAGAAATGCGGCCAGTGGCGAGTCCTCATTTTACTGGTTTTCTTAAGGGATCAATATATCTTGAACTATATCTTCCAAACTAAATCTCTGAATTACAAAGTTCTGGTAGAATACTCAGGTATTTTAAACAATGTCCAAACTCCCCTAACTGTAGCTAAATTTTTGGTTAATTTCTTTTTTTGATCTGGTCTTGGTTTTAGAAAACAATAGCAGTAAAACACATTTTAAAAACACATTAATTTCTAGTTACCTGAAATATTCGGTTTCTTTTTCACCGGTGAATAAACAGAAAACATCCACTGCCCTGATGATTCCCAAACCTCCATATCTTTAACAATACCTTCCCTAAAAAAAAAAAAATGGCAAAAGATGTTTTTCTTCTGCTTGGTAAAATTTATCATCGATAATTTACAGTGATTGTTATAGCAAATATATAATTTTAGATTTTTCCACTATATTTTCTGAAGTGTCCTTCAAAGCAGAAGTTTACAAAAATATGAGCTGCACTTCATGATTATAAATAATATCAAAGACATTTATAATTTTGGTTTTCCAGTACACTGAACCATTAACCAATATATTTATTGAGAACTCACTAGATACATATACATCTTAAAGAACTGAAATATAAAATACACAATATTAACTTTAACATTTAAAAATACACAATATTAACTTTAATTTTCTCTGTTCATTATAATTAACATCAATGATCATTTAACTGGGGAAGAAAGAACCAGTAAGTAATAAAGAACCATAAAATATTTAAGTAGGTAGGACTTCAGAGATCATTTTGTCTAATTCTCACATTTTGCAAAAACAGAACAGACTCATGTCCATGGTTAATTTGTTAGCAAAGTCATGGATATATTCAGCTCTAAATTAAATATTTCCCTCTTACCCAGAATGGCACAATTAATGAAGTAAGAATGGTAGTTGATAATAAAATAATACTAAAATTTAGGATTTTTACAATAACATCAAATATAGGAAGGAGTGTTTCATTTGTTTTATTTTACTTACTCAATTGTATATGATACATGGCTCAAAATGTTTACAACTAGTTCTAATTTAATTATGGGATATAAAAGACTAATGAATATATTTAAGCACTATCCTAGTTGCTGGGAGCTGAGGGAACACTTATATACAGCCAGGCACTGTTTCAGCACCAGTCATAAATTCTACTACAAATGTTCTCAATAAATGATAAGAAATATACTCCACAATAATGAAGGAAATCAAATGAAATCAGTCTGCATGAAGTAACTGAAGTAAAAGTTTTATTATAGAAAGAAAAATACAAGATGCTATTAAGTGACTTCAAAAATCACAAACTGCTTTAAATTACCTCATAGTTTGTAAAGAACTCATAATTTAACATAAGCAGGATTACCTTAGAAAGATATTCACAGTACAGTATCATCGATAGAAAAGTGGAAAAGAGTAATTATCCCCAAGAAGACATTGCACTGACATAGAAGAATCACATTTTAAGTTGAAATAAAGTCTAGCATGACACCTGCAAAACAGAGATTACCTCTGATCATGGATGCTTTTTCTTTTGCTTATTTTGATTTTATAACAATTTAATAAAATAATAAGATTACTTCTTTTTTAAGGAAATATTACGGGTGCTTTGGGGAAAAAATAAGCAAATGGGTGGTAATTTTTCTGAAGGCTTTCACTTACAGAAGCTTCTTATCATCTTTCTGGTCATCAGAGCCAGGTGAAGCAAATGGGTTCTGAGATAAGCCAAATCCCCTGTTCTTGCTAGCAGACTCTCCAGAATCAAAAGCAGCAAAAGATGGCTTTTCTTGATCTCTGCTGCCCCCCCATGGTGTAGGCTTGGAGAAACTGGATGGCTGGATAACATTGGAATATCTCTGACTGGTGGTATTCCATCCTCGTCTGTTACTACCTGAAATAAACAACAAAATAAACAATTTTACTAGCAACTCATGTTTTCAATCTCCAAAAATTTCATTATATTTTATCTTATTATATGCAGATATTATATAAAGATTCAACAGGCACTACATGCCCACTCATTTTAAATTATAAAACTTTTCATTTTCAATATATATTATTAAGTATAATATCAACAAAGGGGCTTCCCTGGTAGTAATGCAGGTTTGATCCCTAGATCGGGAAGATGCCCTGAAGAAGGAAATGGCAACCTACTCCAGTATTCTTGCTTGGGAAATCCCATGGACAGAGGACCCTGGAGGACTACAGCCCGTGGGGTCACAAAAGAGTCAGACACAACTGAGCAACTGAGCGCGCGCGCAAACACAGACACACACACACACACACACACACACAGTAGCAACAAATCACACAATGATCTAATTTAACAAGACTGAGAGGACTGTAAATCCATAGAAAAATTATGATATATTACTAAGTTCAATTGATGTAAGTTTATTAAATAAACAATTGTTTGATAATGGAGTGGAAAGAAGGCATGTAACCTATATCATAAGCTCCTTCATGATAAAAAGCTGTATCTGTATCATTCTTTGCTCCCCAATTGGGCCCTATATAGCAGTAAAAGCTGAAGAAAGAGCAATGTATTAAGAAGTTTATTGAAAAGATTAGATTCTACCTTCTGTCCTTGATAGATGGGTAAATCTATTTGACACAGTATTCTGAGAAAGAAAACACCTATCATCCTATTTTCCATATGAGAATTGTAGCAGTAGTTTACATATGAATAAAGTGCACTGACTTCCTCTATTATAAGCATGTTTTTAGCATTCTTATAACTATCAAAATGAGCCAACAGGACTTTCTCCTTTCTGTCTCTATATTTAAAAAAGATCTTATCACTTCAACTATATTATTTATTCATCACTTCTCAGTTGGGGCCAAGATAATTCACCATGTTTCTACCTGAATTAGGAGATATGCTATTAAATATGTATAATAAAACTGGAGTGATGGGAGATACACTCCTTTAAAAAATGCATCTCCCAATTCTAAAACTACTTAACGAAACCAAAGAGGAAAGGGGGAACATTGCTACACCAGATCCCACAAGTAGGGGTTAATAATACTGTATTTTTCTAGAGTTTGATCTTTTTTTGTGATCTTTTTTCCTTCACAACTGAAGAAATTCATTCCATCATTTGGATATAGCTTTTGGCCTTCATACTTACTGACTCTGCAAGCATTCATTTCTGGGCATTAAATACACTGTTTATTTAACTAGTTTTATTTACACTTTTAAAATCCATCAATCTATCTATTCAACATTTATTCTGTACTGTATTTAGAGTAAGTCTCCACAGAATGTTAAATATAACGTTTTGTTGTTCCTGGAAATACATTTGTCTGAGCCCGAGTCCTAATTTTTGGTTCGGAATATTTCACTAGACTAATTGTGGGTAATTCAAAAAGACTGTCTTCTAGAAGAGCTATAAAAGTGAAACCACAATGTAACAAAAGGTTTAAACGTCAGATGAATAGCCGTACAGGAGTAAAGAGAAGGGAGAGATGGTCAGCATCCTGTGGTACTTTTTAAGAACTAAGTCTCAGTTCTAAAAAAACTAACTATTCATCTGACCTCTAAAACCTTGCATTGTACTATAGATTCACTTAGGATCCCTCCTCTCCTCGAAGACGGTCCCTTTGCATCATCCATAATTGATTTAGTGAAATATTCCAATTTTGACAATGACTTAGGCAGAATGACCAGAAGACAGGTCACCGTAGTCCTGCATACCTTTCTTTACCTCAGAGCCCAGAGTTCCTAATTCAGCAGCCCACTCTCCCGATTTTACCTCCAATTTTACAAGCATGTGCATTTATATGAGGTTTACGGCTCTGTAACTTTTATTAGATTTTCAAAGGAGTTCACGACTTCCCCAAAGAGCCCTGACTCTGACCCCACTTACTAGCCTCTCCCTAGAAAAAAGTTTAGAAAAAAAAAAAAATTACATTAAAAGCATCAACGGGAAAAACCAGTACCCAGAAAAGTAGTACAATGTTACAGCAAGAAGGTGTCTAGGTCGACTTACACCAATTCTGGAACCACTGCCGTGCAAAGACTAGGTAGTTTTGATATGTAATTACGACTTAAAAATTCGTTGTTTTTCACTGTAACCACGAATAAACTGCAGTCCGCTTAACAAAATCAGCCGTAATTCCTAATCAAAGGGCGAAAACGTCAGTGGGCGGGGCGGGCGAGGGGACGGCGCGGGCACGTCCGCGTCACCTGACTGGTACGCCGCGGCGCTGTGCCCAGCGGCTGGCCCCAGGAGGGGCGCCGGATCCTCGCCCGCCCGGCCCCACGTCAGGCCTTCCCCTGCTCGGCTAGCTGCGCAGGATTGAGGAAAACATCACCTGTGGGCTGCTGCTGCCGTCCTCCGCCCGCACCCCTGGCGCCGGGATGTTCGTTCCAGCACCGGTCTCCGAAGCGGCAGCGGCCTTGCAGGAAGAACTGACAAATGGTCATGGCGACGGTGTCGCGAACTGAGCGGTCTTCATTCGGCACCCTCAGCGAGCAGAGCCCAGAGCAACCGGAGGTCCCGGCTCCGCTACTGTGATGTCATCTTCTTGCGCCTGGTAAAGGCCCTTTCTCTATTGTCCCGCCCATAGTGTGATGAGAGGCGAGGATTTTACCCAATAAGATTTGGGAACAGTGGGCCCGCCCCGCACGCACTGAGCGCAACGTTGGGAGGGCGGGATGCTTGAACGGTTTTGCGGAGAAAGGCGCTTAAGAACTTGATGCAGGGTCTCGTTCGAGATAGGCTTGAGATCTCAAATGAGAAGAAAGTTGGTTAGGCAAACCAAGGACTTCAGACCTGGGAGGAGCATTAGCTGTGATTTGAGAAGCATAGTCGTATTTTCATTTGTAACTGCTTAGTAAAAACCTGGCCAGCCGTTCATCAGGATGGGTAACAATGTAAGCCAGTAGTAACGTTTACAGGAAGCAGATTAAAGACAAACTGCAACTAAAAAGTATCATAACAACCGGCATCTTTGGGTGAGTACTACATTCTTAAACAGAGAAACTTTGTTCTTTTAAAACCCACGTGAACGTTGCTATGTGAACTTTTATCAGTAATAACGAAACATTCCACTCGTTGCCTAGAGGATCTAAGACACCTGACACAGAGAAGCAGCTTCTATTTCTCACCAGGTGCAGAGCTGCGGATAGGGGGATTCCTGGAAAAAAACAACGACTAACAGTTCATATCCTCTTAACTTTGTGGTTTCCAAAGAAACATGACCCTACATCCACTTCTCACTCCAGATCTGGTGTTGATGAATCATTACACTGCTCTGCCATGCTTTGGAGTATCAAAACTGTTTCATTTAGATTTTACCTGAACTCCACCTTTCCTACTAATCCTACAACTACCTTCTCCATTGTGTGGTGAGACACACTACAGTTCCTCTAGTGTGCTGTCTCCTTGGTTGCAATGAGTCGATAGATCTGTTGGATTACAGGTTTGTCCCTGGTAGTTTAAAATTAAAAGATTAGCCATTGTTCTTGCTCATATACTTTGGATTTTGAAGACAGTGGAATCTACAGAGCACTGAGAATAACTGGTGCAATCTAGTATATATATATATAAAATTCGTTTCTTTTGGGAAAAAAAAATTGTGGGAGAGTTACATGAACGTTTTCCTGAACCACTTTATACTATAGACTTGATGCCCCACCACCCAATTATTTCATTTCCTACAAACAAGGACATTCTACTTAACCACAATATAATAACCAAAATCAGGACATTAGTATTGCTGCATACTGCTAATCCTTAGATTCTTTTCATATTTTGCCTTAAAAATGTCCTAATAATGTCCTTTAAGAGACAAGGATGCAGTTCAAAATTATCATTGCCATACTCATATTTCTTCAGGCTTCTTCATTCTGGAATATTTTCTCAGTCTCTCCTTGACTTTCACTACCTTGACTTACAGCTATTCCTATAAAATTTTCTTAATGCAGACTTAAGTGTTTTGTTAATTAGATTATGCATCTTTGGCATCCATGGTCTTCACAATGCACCTGTCAAGTTGTGCACATCAGTCTGTCCCATTAATTGTAATGTTCACTTTGATCACTTCAGGTGTTATCTGGCAAGCTGCTCCACTGTAAAATTACTCTTTTCCTCTTTGTTATTAATAACAAAAGGGAGAGACTTTGAAAGTATGTAAAACCTCATTCCTCACCAAACTTTTAATTCACTCATTTATTCCTATCAGTATGGACTTAAAGAGTTTCCAATTTTATTTTCATGTGCAAATCATCTCATGCTTCTTTGAGCACTTCACTTTCTGGCCTAAAAGATGTTCCAAGGTCATCTGACACTTTCCCTGCTCTCCAAGGAGACCTGGGTCTTTTTTGGTGGTACTTAGAAGCCAAGATCTGAGCTCTTAAGTTTGTTCATTGCTTTTGTGATATCTTTGTTCCTAAATCCTTTCATGGGCATTGCTAGAGAATATATACTATAGACAGACACATTTATATCAACGCACATTTCGGTTTCTATATGTATGACTTCACACTTTGATAATCTCCAGTTTCAATCCAAGATCACAGAATTCATTTTATTTCCCTTCTGTTTTTTTTTTTTTTCCTCTTTCACAGTGAGAAACTTGGCTCCCAGTATTCTTAACATATCTATTTTTGAGCAGTCCCCTTTTGATAACCAGTCTCTCTTTGTGGCCAATGACTTCTCATCCATGCAGATGCCAGCATGTATAAGGACTTTGCTGGCATCAAAGACCTAAAATAATACCAGTTAGGATGAAGCTTTAAATGAGGGTGAGGGTGGAGAAGATAAAGTGCTGTGTGAGATGATGAGAGTCAAGGGCTGAGGAATGTAGAACTTATTAGTGCTAGGGGAGGAGCAGATGGAAATCAGGAGAGTGGGGTCATAGGAAGAAAACGTCTAATTTCAAGGTGACAGAATAAAAATACCTCTGCCTCCCTTTCTGCTTGAAGATATCTCAAAATAAGAGGGAAAACAAGCAAAAACTTTGTCTTTGACTATACTAGGAGATAACCATAATTTCAAACCACAATTTATGAAGACTGAATGTACATATAAGAGTACATAGTAAATTTCTTAGAGGAAGAGTCATATTCCTTTAAGGTGGATAACTGGTGTCCCCAAAGAAGGCTGAAAATTAAGAGACCTCAAGAATTAAGAACCACCAGGTATTGCAAAAGGGTGAACTATTCACCTCTACCTGATGGGAGATAGGTGTTTTTCTTGACAAAAATGTAAGAGAGGCTTCAGAGTCCAGGATGTAAATATAGAGGGGCAAGTTATGGTACTGACAAAGAGGAACCAAAGTATGCCTGTTGAATGGTGCTTTTGCCTGAGCTCAGAAATCCTTCAGCCAGGAGGACAGTCTCTTCCTAGTTTGCCCCCCACCCCACCCAACCCTTGCAAAAGGTGGGAGTTTAAATTTTATTTTCTGGAGAATCAGACATCCCAGAAAAGTATCTATGGATCTTTTACCAATCTCCAACAAAAATAGGCAGCCATTTCCTTATCATATGATGAAGTTCTCTTACACTTCAGCTCACACTTGTACACGAAAATTCACAATTTTTTAACATCTCATTTTAAATATAAATGCACAGTCAAAGACCAGATATTTGAGGAACGATCCCAACAGGAAAGATCAAAGCAATTGAAAAAGAAGTGAGAAGAGAGAGAAACACACCAATAGCATAAGTAATGTTAAGGTGGTTCAGATGATAAAGAATCTGCCTGCAATTGAGGAGACCTGGGTTTGATCCCTGGGTGGGGAAGATCCCCTGAATCTGGAGGAGGGCATGGCAACCCACTCCAGTATTCTTGCCTGGAGAATTCCATGGACAGAGGAGCCTGGCGGGCTATAGTCCATGGGTGTGCAAAGAGTCAGACACAAGGGAGTGACACACACACACAAAAGCAAACTAAAATGTCCTAAAGACAACCTGAAACAAGATCAACATGCTGTAGAAAAGGACAATCATAAAAAGAAAAATGCTCTTGGAGATTTAACATGGATAGTGCTAACAAATTCAATGGGTGTTTGGAAGACAGGGAAATCCCCTTAAGAACTGAATAAACCAGATTTTGAATCCCATTTTACAGCTTTGTTATCAGAAGAGGCTAAAGCTCTGGAAAGTAAAAAAGCTTTCTAGTTAGTAAGAGTGACATTTCAACAGAAATACACACTGTTGGTTTTTAAAAATGGCTCCTTTTCATGACTAAATTTTTCAGGTTTTTCAAAGCTAGGTCACAATTGTAATTAATGTTTTTGATAGCAACAACTTTTTTCTCAAGACATTAAAATTTCATATTCACAGTGATTTTCAAAAGTATAAACTGAATTGTTATGTCATCTAAGTAGCATCACTGCAAAAAATACAATATTAACATTAACATGTCTACTAAAAATAAAATAGAGCACTTTATAGGATAGGAATTTTGGGTGGGAGAGCAATAGAAAATATATTTACTGACATATTATGCTTATTATCCTGATATCAACAATATCATAGACTATTTCTAGGACAGAAAACAGACAATAATTAGAATTACTAAGATTACTAAGGAAAAACACACACACACTTCATCATAACCTACATCAGAGCTATCTGCATACTTATCATAGTGTGTTCTAGTCATTAGATATAGCCTAAAGAAATGAGTAATCTATTTAAAATACCTTGAACAGTTGTATATTCCATATGGGAAATTATTTAAGTAATATTAAGTAACTACATAATATAACCAAATTGAGATATGACAAATCAATATTCTACCCTCAAAAATATTACACATTTTTCCCAACAGAGAGCAAAGGTCAAAACCCAACATAAAATTGTTCAGAATAACAAAATCTAGAAAAAGAAAGATTAATGGTTACTTAGGGATGGGGTCCTTTGGGAGATAGAACTGGGTTGAGTAGTGTCTCCCTGAAATTCTAAAATGAGACCTTATTTTGGAGATAGTCATTGGTTAAGATAAAGAGGTGTGTGATTCATCTTGAGGTTTGAAGAAAACAACAAAATTCTGTAAAGCAATTATCCTTCAATTAAATTAATTTTAAAAATATAAAGAGGTGCATGCGTGTATGCTAAGTGTATGCTAAGTTGCTTCAGCCATGTCCGACTCTTTGCGAGCCACCAGGCTCCTCTGTCCATGGGATTCTCCAGGAGAGAATACTGGAATGGGTTGCCATGCCTTCCACGAGTGAGGAGGGTGAGCTAAATCCAATGACTTAAAACAGTGCCAGAAGACAGACAGAGACACACACGGGAGAAGGCCATGTGAAGCCAGGAGCAATGACTGGAGTGATGCAGTTGTAAGTCAACAAATTCCTGGCTTGCCAGCAGCCACTGGAAGCTACAGGAGAGGCAGGAGAAGTTCTTCCCTCAGAAACTCCAGAAGGAGCCAACTCTTTCAATACCTCGGTTTAGGATTTCTGGCCTCCCAAACTGTGAAAGAGTAAATTTCTGTTGTTTTAAGCAATGAAATTTATGGTAACTTGTTATAGAAGCAATTAAGAAGTAATACAGGGAAAATGGGGAGTAACTACTAGTAAGTATAGGGTTTCCTTTTATGGTGAAGAAAGTGTTCCATAATTAGGGTGATGGTTGCATAACTCTGTACATATATTTAAGATCAATGAGTGGTACACTTTAAACAAGTGAATTGTATGACACATAAATTAATAGAACTATATGTACATAAAACCTTACATAAATGGAAGTATATCTACCATAATCTTTTATAATTCCCTTTTCATTTAAACATTTTTAGGTCTTAAGATTATAATCTTCATATAAAGAATAAAAATTTAAAAAGAAACACAGCTTCACAAGTTAAAAACTACCTAACACATTTAAAGTGAAGAATGAACTTAGCAGTCTACTTGAAGTTTAAAAATATTTAATATTATCAGGTTTAAAAACATTGATGGTGACAGCTTTACATGGCTCATTCCATACATTTCATAATGTAAAAGGGCAAAACATTACTAGGAAAGAAATGAACAGTTGGGTTTGTAAAAGATTTACTGATCACATATAAGTAATTATTATAACAAATATGTAACTCAATTACAAAACTTTTAGAGACAACTGGGTCAAATTTGCTGATATGTTATGCTAAGGAAAAGAAATTATATACCTTTTTAATCTATAAGAAGTTCAAATTCAACATTGACAGTGTATAACTATCAGTGATATTCTAGTGACCTAGAATTTGCTATAAGTAGCTTTCTTTTGCTAGGTAATATTAACAGAGTGAGCACTGAAGAGGTATAATTTCTTTTTTAATCCCTGGGTTAAAAAAGTGATGTAAATTAATGATGGGTGCTAAGCTTGACATTTTGTGTTAAAAAGATGGAATTATTTAATTGTACTGAATATATTTCATGAGGAGTTGATTACATTTTAACTCCCAAAATGTATTTATGAGATTTTATGAGATACAAGTGTATGCTTTGACTCACTCTGGCTTGCTTTTAAAATGGAATACATTTGGCACTAAATGGAACAAATGAAGACTAGCAAAATTATGAGACTAAGCTGCTCCATCAGAACTATCTTTGACTTACAATTCATACTATTTCTTAGTTTTTGACTGAAGAGAAACAGACATAACTACATAGCACTTCTATGACGTATGAAAATAGAATCTAGAGCTAACCTGAGACTGCTTCAATCATGAGCCAGTCCCCCATTCTGCCATAATCATACTTACAAATGTGAAATTCATTTAAGAATTCATATTTTCACCAAGTGCTTATAATTTTACAAGTTTTCTTGCTAGATTTGTTCTTGGTTATATGGCCAGCTGAAATACGGTCTTTCAATTGAGGAAGGAAATTATATAAAAGAAAATCTATTTTACGTGAATCTTACTTTACTTGAAAATTCCTTGGGGGAAAAAAAGAAACAACACACCAAACTAAAACTTTGTGACTGCACTCTTGGAACAAAGCACGGGTGGCCATAGTTTTGAGTCTCCAATGAATCTTGAAGTTCACTCAGCTTTTCATGTTTCAAGGGTTTCTTCATTTGCTCCGCAAGTGTCAACAACACAGATTAAACAACTTGTTACTGGAAAAGCTCGGACTTTGGAGTTGGCGACCCATTTGTCTGTTTCAGTATTATATTCAAGGATGTTTCCTAGTCGACCCACACCTTGAAAACCAGCCAAGACGTAAACTATAGAGCCGACTGCTGCACACTTCACTGTTACTCCCTTCCATGGCATTGGTGAGACCATCTTCCATTCGTTTAACTTAATATCATAATATTCCACATTGTCCAGACCACCTTCAAAAGAATAAAACATGAACAACTATGTGAACAATTCTACCATCTCTTAAAGTAATAATAAAAGTTGTAGCAATTTTACAATGAATCCTAACATATCTACTATCTAAATTCTTATTCTGACTTTAACGCAATAGGAATTTAACTTAATTTTTTATTTATCATTTTAGAACCATAAATACTTAAAATTTATTCTACAAAACTAAAAATGTTCTATCTGCTGTGGAAAAACTAAAAAGGAAACCACTCAATGAAGTTTCTTTCTGATTAAGTTTGATTATAATTACCCAAATGTTCTTTTTCCTTCTACCATGTATCTGTCAGCAGTTTATGAAAAATAGCAATGGAAAGAGACAGAAGAAGGAAAAGAAGTCATTTCATTGTTATTCTTAAATATTGAAGGTACTGACTAAAATGAGCTTTGTGGAATCTATCTGTAGATTCAGTCCAAATTCTACATTTTTAAAAGCAATTTCTTGGACTTCCTTGGTGACTCAGTGGTAAAGAATCTGTCTGCCAATGCAGGAGACATGGATTTGATCCTAGATCCACGAAGACCCCACATGCTGCAGAGCAACTAAGCCTGTGTGCCACGACTACTGAGCCTGAGCTCTAGAGCTCAGGAGCTACAATCACTGAACCCACATGCTCTAGCGCCTGTGCTCCGCGACAAGAGAAGCCTGCACACCGTAACTAGCAACTAGCTCCCACTCGCCACACTAGAGAAAAGGCTGCACATCAATGAAGACCAAGCACAGCCAAAAATAGATAAATACAATTATTTTTTTAAAGCAGTAATTTAAGATTCTTTCAGTTCAGTTCAGTCGCTCAGTCGTGTACGACTCTCTGCGACCCCATGAATCGCAGCACGCCAGGCCTCCCTGTCCATCACCAACTCCCGGAGTTCACTCAGATTCACGTCCATCGAGTCAGTGATGCCATCCAGCCATCTCATCCTCTGTCATCCCCCTCTCCTCCTGCCCCCAATCCCTCCCAGCATCAGAGTCTTTTCCAGTGAGTCAACTCTTCGCATGAGGTGGCCAAAGTACTGGAGTTTCAGCTTCAGCATCATTCCTTCCAAAGAAATCCCAGGGCTGATCTCCTTCAGAATGGACTGGTTGGATCTCCTCGCAGTCCAAGGGACTCTCAAGAGTCTTCTCCAACACCACAGTTCAAAAGCATCAATTCTTCGGTGCTCAGCCTCCTTCACAGTCCAACTGTCACATCCATACATGACCACAGGAAGAACCATAGCCTTGACTAGACGGACCTTTGTTGGCAAAGTAATATCTCTGCTTTTGAATATGCTATCTAGGTTGGTCATAACTTTTCTTCCAAGGAGTAAGCATCTTTTAATTTCATGGCTGCAGTCACCATCTGCAGTGATTTTGGAGCCCAGAAAAATAAAGTCTGACACTGTTTCCCCATCTATTTCCCATGAAGTGATGGGACCTACATTATTTATAAAAATTAAAATATCAAATTTAATCAATTAGAAGAGTAATACTGATATGTTCACGAAGTGTTTAAAAATGTTTAGGAAACAGTGCCATTCAGAGCCTGGATAGAAGACCTAAAAGTTACATTTAAAAGTTTTAAATGTTGTATTAAAGTTCAAATATTTCTGTCACTCAACAGTTCTTAAGCTAGTGTGATGCCATTCCCCAGAGGGTATTTGGAAATAGACAGAAGCCATCTGAGACTGTCACAATGACTGCTGGCTACTACCTACATTCACGGACAGGAATGTTAAATGTATTATGACGTTTCATAAAATGTTAGTTCCCAGAAACTATAAAAATAAATCTAATGATGTATGTAATTAATGCTTGTATCAAGATCTCAAGAAACATTTTTATAAGTTAGGATAAGGAAACATCAGCAAATTCACTGATAATGTTGAACAGTGAATTAACATCACATACCTAAGCCATTCTGACCACCCACAGCAAATATCTTGTCTTTTACAAATACCAGCCCATGATTCTTTCTGGCTTCAATCATTGGACACAGCTCAGTCCACCTGAAAAAAATTAAGGAAAGTGTTTAGTATACTTGTTTACAAGAAGTAAAAGGACTTATATGAATTTACAGGAAAGGTCTGTTATCCCAAGTAAGTGCTCAGTTACAGCTCACATACGTGTATACACACACCAATATGCACATCTGAAAAGCTAGAAAACAAAAGTTAACTGGTTTTGAGTGATTTACAGGTGGGGTAAAAAGATTTTCTTCTTTCAACTCCAAAATAATACGGGAAGTAGAGGCTATCTGGAGACTACTGTCATGTTTTTGGAAGAAACCCACTTCTATAGTTCACAATAACTTGTAAAACAGAAACAAACAAGAAAAGGAAGATGTGTAAGGAAATATAAGGCATTAACACTGTCATATGTAGTTTTAATTAATATTTACATAAGTAAGTAAAATACAAATTTATCATGGGCCTCTAGCAATCAGCAAATCAGCCTATGTGTTACTATTCACACATCCATCTTTAAATATACACTTAGAACTTTTAGGCAGCTCTAGTAACTAAAGTACCACTATCATTCTGTCACATTTAATAACTTATTAGCACACTGCTGTGTTCACAGGCTCTATTATAAAGAATGAGATTGAGAATATAATGTGGACACACGACAGAGAATAATTCACAGGTAGCTTTACACACACCATTTTGTTACTTTTTTTATGACATTCAATCTCTTTTTGCCTAAACTCCCAGACATATAACTGACACCTGTGATTGTGCAGGTGGTGCTCTTAACAGGTGATATAAATCAAAAGGCTCCAGACAACCACCCAAAAAAAAAAAGGGGGGGGGTGGAATCTGGCATGAGTATAACTCTCTAATATCATTCTTTATAACTCTTCTTTTTAAAGCATAATGAACTCTGAAATATCAACAACTCTTGTAGCCTTATATTTACATACTTCTGGTTTATTTTAAAAATAGTTCTGACAGTCACTACTCTCATTTTCTGAGCATTTGGTTAAAGACCTCCCATTTTTCAGGATAAACACACAGGGCCCGCCAGGGGAAAAGGTCAGTGTACAACTCAGAAGTGGGAGAGTCCGTACTCGACCTCTGACAGGCTCTGCACTCAGTGAGCTGTCAAAGTGCATTAAACAGAGTATCTGACTGGGAAAAATTCAATACACATACCCCTTTCTTCTTTATGATATAAGAGAATTTACACTAGCTTTTCACTTAGGAAAATTTAGGGAATTTAAATGTAATAGAAAATATACGGAATTCAAATTTAATACATAAGCTTAATACATAAGGTGTGTAAATTTAAAAATATTCCCCAAACTGATTACATTCACCTAGTTTTTAAAAAAAATATTGATGTTGTAGATTCCTTTATACATTTCCCCCGCTACTATGAACAAGAATATATTGATTTACACTCATACTGCCTAAATACAGATCTCAAAATTTAGAAGCCTGGAGTTTATATGGTATGGGTTCTACTTTTAAGACCTTTTTAAGAAATGAAACAATAATTAGGCAGCAGAGTGAGTGAGATTACAGTTTTCCATCCTGTATGCTTTCTGAGTATAGAATTTATGGGAGGCAAAGTAGAGACTGATAGAGGAGGGAGGACCATCTGTATACACCCTGCTCCTACTGTTTAGGACAAGAGGGGCCGGATAGCTGGATAGCTATCTGGCTGGCTGGATGATAGGATTAGGATAAGGGGTATCCCCAGTGATCCCTGGCCAGTACAAAGGTACATTTTTAAAAAACATTGAGAAGTATTAAGTTTGATAATCTCAAGAGATTTCCTAGTCTCAACACTTTAGCAAAATATAAGTTTTAAGATAGAAGTGCCAGTCGCTCAGTCGTGTCCAACTCTTTGTGACCCCTTGGACTGTAGCCCTCCAGGTTCCTCTGTCCATGGGATTTCCCAGACACTGGAGTGGGTTGCCATTCCCTTCTCCAGGGGATCTTCCCAAACTAGGGATCAAACCCGGTTATCTTACATTGCAAGCAGATTCTTTACTGTCTGAGCTACTAAGGAAGCCCCAAGTTTCAAGATACGCTTCTTTCAATTCTGTTCCTAACATGGAAGACTAGTAGAGCAAAAAGTGAGAAAAGAACAACTGCAACTGCACTTTTTTCTGGGAAAAGAGTTAATGGTTTTGCTTCCTTAAATCCTTCAAAAGTAGGTGGGAAGCACAAACAAACAGCTGCAAATGACAATCACATTTTATAATTAAATGTTTACTCTTAACTTAAAAAAAGCAATAGCTAGAGTAGAAGACTTGTATGTTCTGTAGCCTGGCAGTATTTTCTAAATACAAACCTTGAGCACAAGAGTTTTGGTGCAGTTCTTTGGCATAACATTTAAGTTGAACATATTCACCCAATAACTTTTTCTGATAAAGGAAGAATAATCCTTTCAGATGAACAAGTGGATTTTCTTATTAAAGGTCTATGTATGTTTCTGATTATTAATAAAAGGTCTGATTGGAGTATCATCTGTGTTCATTTTCTCATTAGTCAATTACACTATACTTACCACCACTCCCACTATTCAGTAACTAGTGCATTTCCTTTGGCTGTACTGGATGGGTTCCATCATTAACAAGATCAGAAAAACTGGCTAACCATTTATTTCTTTATATTTTGCTTTTTAAAAAGGAGTTTACTTCTCAGTTGATTAAGAATAATTTTATTTAATATATGTGAATCCAAACATACCCTAGTCAGCACAAACTACCAAAAAAAAAAAAAAAAAAGACATTATATTTAGGGCTATCATTCATTTAAGCTATGAACCAATATATAATATTTGTAATTAAAGGCAAATTTACCACTGATTATACATTGTTTTCCCCTCTCTACACTTCCTGATATCTCAAAAAAAAAAAAAAAAAAAAGCATTTTGAATCTGATGAATCAGTCATACTTGCTCATCCTCAGGATTTATTGCACAAGCAGGAAAGAAAGAGAGGGGCTCCCACAAGATACAAGGTCAAGCCATTTCTTAAGGTGTAGAGGAAGGGTCCAACCTATACATGTGCCCCTGAACCTAGCACATTCTAAAGTGTATGTATTAATACACTCTTAATATAAGAACAAAATCCTTCTGTTGGGTTCCTTCTGCCTTTTAAGATTTTCTTCCTTGGAGCTTAAAGAATACAGTTAATAGTGAAGTAAGATTTTTAAATTGATGATACATACGTTTCTGTGGCAGGATCATAGACTTCACACGAATTCAAGACGCGCCCAGAAACGTTGTTCCCTAAACTTCCACCACAAACATAGATCAGGCCGTTGGCTTCCACCATCCCATGGCTGCAGCGCTGAGTCAGCATGCTGGGCTTCGTGTGCCAGCTCTCAGTTCTCGTATCGTAGCACTCAAATAAATACAGAGCTGAGTTTCCTGTAAAAGAAAAGGACCGCATCTTGATTAGCTTAGTGTGTGTGTATGTGTGTGTGTGGGTGGGGGGGGGGGTGTGGTGGTGAGGGGAGCTTGGAGTGAGCTGACTGAGGAACTGAATCATTAATTCCTAAAGGAAAGATTTGAGGGTTGTAGAGTCTTTTCTATTCTCAAGCAACAGCAGCAAAACATAGAAATAGTTTAAGAAAAAGCTATCCTTGTTTGTATAGACCTTGGAAAATATTCAAAAAAGGATCTGTTGGAGATCCTTGGTGATTGGTAATTACCAATTGGTAATCGGTAAATTGGTAATTAAACTTTCAGAAAAGAAACTGGTTTGATTTCAAAAGATTTTCAAATTAAGTAAGAAACGTTATATATGTCTTCCAGCCCAGTCATGCATGATAGGAATTAACTCAACCTCAAATGTTTCTATAGAGGAGAAAAACAGCTGTTTACAGATGGCAAATCCATACCTTAAATTATAAAACTACTATTTGAGAATATCCTAAGGATTGTCATGTGATGTTCTGGAATAGCCACTGCATCACTAACAAAAAACTATTCTTCCTCACTGTTACCAGCTGTGTCGAGAATACTGTTGTATAAGCAGGCTCTGAAATCATGCCAGTCCATTCTTACGTATACACTCATAGCACTGTTGTATGTTTCTGGTGTTCTTTGATTTTACATTTTAATGGTAAAACACACTCGTCCTGTGTTACAACTTTTGTACATTACAGGAGCTCAGTAAAGTTTTTTTTTTTTTAAAGAAATGATACTATTAAAGGTCAAGTGTGTTTTTCTTTCCCAAGAAAAAAAGAAGTTAGAACTTAATGAAATTATTGCTCATCTCCAAGTTTTCTCAACTTTCCTAATGTTTAAAAACAATAGCACCCTTGTAATTCTCTATCAAAACCAAAGCCTACAAAGAGCAAAGAATACCAAATGGAAGAAGTAATATCATGACTAACAATAACTTCTTTTTAACTTTTCAAACATTTCCAATCTAGTAGATTCAGTCAGTTGACACAAAGGAAATACACAGTATATAGTAGATACAAAAAAAAGTTACTATTTAAGTGAAAAATTAAGTAAATGATGACGAAATGAAGTTATCTACTATACTTTCTACAAAAATTATAAAACTTCTTGCTACATTTAGGATTTATTGTTATTTCAAATATGCTGTATTAGACATTCTGTGAAGAATGCTTTTAAAGAGGGGAAAGGTCACCTCCTAAAGTCACATTTAGAAAATATAACCTTTCTTGTACTCATTTTACAAACATTTGGGGGTGGGGAGTAAAAAATAAATATGCTGACCAAAAGTAAAACATTCTTTGGGCTAATATAAAAATCATCAAAGAAAATAAAAAGACTAACAATTTAAATTCTGTATCTTATAGTTACTTGGTCTTCCTAGTTTTGTTTATAAGCCCATTATTTAGCTAAAGAAATTATTTGAAAAGATGAAAGCATATAAAAGCTAATATGCATCTAGTCTGCATGTAGAATATTGACTTAGAAATTTTTTTCATTTAGAAAAGGAACACCAGTAGACACTAACAAATTATCAATGAGAATGGTTTTTATACCCATACCTACATCCCGTTCTGATCAAAAAGCCCAAGATACCATTACCAGTCATTACATTAAAAAGTGAAAGCATGAAGCAAATAAAAAAGATTCGTCTTACCTTTTTCTGACACAAAAAAAGGCAAAGAAAATAGATTTTAAAAGCTTGACTATAATAGAGAGATCTTAAAGGGTCTACAAGTAAGCCAAACTCTGGAATCTTTAAAGCAAATAATATGCATCCATGTGTACGTTCATGCTAAGTCACTTCAGTCATGTCCAACTCTGTGACCCTATGCACCGTAGCCCACCAGGCTCCTCTGTCCATGGGATTCTCCAGGCAAGAATACTGGAGCGGGTTGCCATTCCCTTCTCCAAGACTAGGTATATAAAATAACTAATCCACATGGCACCAATGAAGTTCAAATCCAGATGACGTCAATGAAAGCTTTATCATGACAGAAATTGGATAATTAACATAATTTAAGATGAAGTTCTCAATGATTTATATAGACTAAGGTAAACCTTCAAGGAAATGTGCTCTAAAATATGACAGCTATGTATTTAAATTATGTCAAAGAGTATCTGGACAAATAATACCAACTCTTTATTTAGATATAAAAGCCTATATATACACTTGGCTTTAAAGCACAAATACAAATACTAAATAAGTCCTTACCAACTTCGGAACCTCCGGATGTATAAATTTTGCCTTCTGCAGCACACGCAGCAAGGCTGTCTCGAGGTGTTGGAGGGCCCAGTTTGGAATACCAGCTATCCTTAACGACATTATAACAGTCCATTCGCTTTATAGGGAAAAGCTGGGAGCCACCCAAAATGTAAACTACATTGTCCCAAAACACGCATGCTGCATCTCTTCGTTTTTCAAAGGGGCAGCGGATGTCTGTCCAGCTATAATCCTGTAATAGGAAAGGACAGGAAGCTTTCAATGACGGAAAAATATAACTGAAAAGGAGGAAGCAAAGATACAGTTGAGAACATACAAAACATAAGAATATGTTAGTTTATCAGTATATATAAGAATGTTGGGCTTGAAACTATTATCTAATTTTGTGTGATTTCTTCTTCAGAATGTTGGTTAATTGTGGCAGAAGGCAAGAGGAAGACAGAGATGGCTTTGGGTTTTTGCTGGCTCTAAAATAAACTATAATATATTTGCATTCATCACTACCACCCAGTCTTCTATTCCTTCTGTTACTGAGAACAATAACACAAGAAAATTCTAAAATAAGTAGTTTTGTTAAAGACTTTTTTAAAAAAGAAATATGTGCATCCCTTCTTTGCCAGATGTATAGTGATGCAAAGAATTAATGGATAATTTGAAGCTTAACTGCCATTAGCCTACTGATGTCTAAAGACAGAAGGCATTTTGTAGACTTCTGAGAGAGATTTTTTTTAAAATATTCAGTTGAGTCAGTATAGTCAGCCAGACTCTTAAAGCTGTGATATTTGTCATATACTTGGAGTAATCTGAAAGCTCAAATGTTTCCTTCTCAATGAGAAGAAATGAGCGCCTATCAGCACTTCACAAAAAACGCTGCTCACAGCACCACCACTTTTTGTTTGATGCGCATGCCTGTCTTCTATGAAAATATGTGGGGGAATGCTTCCAAAGTTACAGCTTGTTGGATCCTCCCCCTTTTAAAGCAAGGAAGCTACAGTGTTCTGGATGCATTCTGAAAATGGCTGAAAATAATTAGGGTCAGACCAAAATCCAGACAATTCCCAATCTTATCAAGAAAAGCACTGTGTGTGATTGATTAATGCTGAGTTCCCTTTGGGAAAATCTGACTGTTATCTATCATGCTAGCTCATCAAAGCATCATAGGACATAAGAAATGATCTCTTCAGGAAAAAGAGCACCTGATGTAGAGTATCTTGACTCCCAGTAATGATAAACATTCTGCTTCTTAGGTGACCAGAGAAACAGAGCCTTAATCCCTTTTTTATTCTCAAAGTAGAGTCTATTGAGTCCCCATGGGCTACTCAGTGGTATGTTTATTGGTAGGCACACAAAACTGTAAGGTAAACATCATCCTGAAATTTCAGTTATAGTCAATGGATTTGAAAAACTGAGGAAGAATATTGTAGAAATTTGTTTCCTTAGGGAAACTGCATAGTACAGAATGGGAAAAAGTAAGTAATAGAATATTCTACAGGGAGCAATATCTCAAAAGCAAACAAAGTTAATCTCTACCATATTATGCAAATTATTCATAATTCCTATCTGACCAGGTTGAATAGCAGAGAAATACAGTTTTATTAATGATATGTTATATTTAGTGAACCTCAAGTCTTGCTACTCTTATACCCAATTTATTTGATATTAGAAAGTAATATGCAAATGATTCCAAAGATATCTTTAAGAACATGTTTCCAAGCTCTTCCTTAATTTCAGGATGAGAAGGTTGGTCAGGCATTCTTTGAAATGGTGTCTAACATCTGCTACTCTTCAAAATGAAAAGAGCTACCCATGCAGATGCTGGAACTAAGAAAACAAAAATGCTACTCCTTTTAGCTCAATGAACTTACATAGACACAAGGACATGAGGTTCAGAAGAGTGAAGTAATTTGAAAGAGCTTGGTAACAATAATTCTAACCTTCCAGTACTACTCAAGGACCTGAGTAGGGAATGGATGATTATTAAGTCATACAGGGCTAGGTTATGCTTATTACTCAATAATTGAAATAAATTGCTCTCTCAGAACTGTAAGTCGAAGGGAACTGATTAGCTAGTGTGTATGCATGGTGTGTGTGAGACACAGGAATAGGCACATGCTTCTGTCTACCTGCAATTTGGGCTCTGATTTCTCTAGAAGTCCTCAAAGTTTTTAAATCTTTTCTGACTCTTCCACTATACATGTTAAACACAATGCTTGCTAAATATTAGCCATATAGAATATTCTGCCTAATAGTTCATCTTCTAGGCAGATAAGTGAAATGATCTTTCCTTGCAAGAATTTCTACCTAGAATGAAAAATAAGACTTCATTTCACATGAACAGTAATGTTTCATACTTGGGCTCATTATATGTATCTGTCAGGTGTTCAATGCACCTGTATCATCTGGCTTAGATTGTATGCAGGGGAGTTTATGGTATTTTTTCCTGTATGTGTATGGGCCAAGCTCCCTTGGAAATATGCCCAATTCCTTCAATCTACGCTTCATCCAAAATAGAGAATGTGATTTAACGTCTGCCCTATAATAAGTTATATACTGTCTAGGAGATGTGCGTAGTTGAAGAAGCAAGCAGAGAGGGGAAAACAACAGATGGGAAGTCAGGCCTGTCAGCTTAGTGGATGTGAGTGCCAGGTCTTATTCCACTGACGGGACCACTCCCAATCCTGTAGGTGGAGGAAGAATTACTTACGGCTGTCTGCACACATGGACTATGGGCAAGGTAAAAGCACATGGAGCTTTCATGTTAGCAACAGATGGATGAATAGCACTAGAGTCACACTGTATATGTGTGAGCAGGAAATTGTTACCCTAAAAATATAATTTAATTCAGTTAAGTTTTATTATCCATTCTAGGCAAAGTTGGCTTAAACTCAACATTCAAAACACTAAGATCATGGCATCCGGTCCCATCACTTAATGGCAAACAGATGGGGAAATAATGGAAACAGTGACAGACTTTATATTTTGGGGCGGCAAAATCACTGCAGATGGTGACTGCAGCCATGAAATTAAAAGACGCTTTCTCCTTGGAAGAAAAGTTATGACCAACCTAGATAGCATATTCAAAAGCAGAGACATTAATTTGACAACAAAGATCTGTCTAGTCAAAGCTATGGTTTTCCAGTAGTCATGTATGGATGTGAGAGTTGGACTATAAAGAAAGCTGAGTGCTGAAGAATTGATGCCTTTGAACTGTGGTGTTAGAGAATACTCTTGAGAGTCCCTTGGACTGCAAGGAAATCCAACCAGTCCATCCTAAAGGAATTCAGTCCTGCATATTCATTGGAAGGACTGATGTTGAAGCTGAAACTCCAATATTTTGGCCACCTGATACAAAGAAGTGACTCATTGGAAGAGACCCCGATGCTGGCAAAGATTGAAGGCAGGAGGAGAAGGCAATGACGGAGGATGAGATGGTTGGATGGCATCACCAACTCAATGGACATGAGTTTGAGTAAGCTCCGGGAGTTGGTGATGGACAGGGAAGCCTGGCGTGCTGCAGTCCATGGGGTTGTAAAGAGCTGGACACAACTGAGTGACTGAACTAAACTAGGCAAGGTTCTATGCTTAGCTGCTGAGAAGATATGAAAATGAGAAAACTGGGAAGTCTAGAAAAAACACAGAAGGATTTAAGTTTTGAAAAATCACCTCTGCATGCATCCCCACGTACTATAGAGACACACCCAAGTATAAAATCCTATCTTTCCCGGTCCCAGTCAACCTTTCTTGCCTCTGCTGTGATACATCACATTCTAGACTTTTTTCAGGATCAAGACTTTTTTTTGCAAGCTTCTCTGATTTCCTTTTTCTGAATTCCTACCACACTGAAGTTTGGAGTTGACGACAGTGCACTTCATTACATCTTGTGTGATATTTTCCTTAAGAGAGAAGTCTGATTTTATATAATCTGCATTCTGAAAACACATGAATCCTCAAATAATAGAAACACTACACATGTAAATTTTAATAAGCAAAATATGTAAAAATAAAGACTTGAGAACTTTATTTTGTATCATTTTGAGAGAAAAGCAAAACTAGGGGAGAAAGGAGGTTTATGCCAGATGCCAAAGCATTCCTAAACATAGTTTCATGAAAAGTACACCTATATCTAAATTCCTTTTTTAAAGGAAAAAGTTGGAATCCATTCAGTTAATATTTTGTATGCTTTTGCTTTTTATGAAAAAATTTAACAAGGTATATTCATACTTAGGATTAAATATATTCTTTTCTTTCTATCTATCTAAACTCTATCAGTAAGTTCCCCTCAAAGTTCCATGAAGCTTGCTGGGCAAATGCATCCCAGAGGGATCTCTTATTTTCAGACCACCACTGCTATCATTACCTATTTTGTACTGAGACAGTTAATTCTGAGGTAGGTTGATAAGGAGTCTGGGGCCCTCCTTATACAAATGTTTTATTTTTCTATATTCCTTCACCTTAATCACATAAGATGGTTTTTTATTAAGATCTGAGTTATTATGGCAACAATCTATTTTGCCTAAGACCAACTTTATTCAAGGCCATAACTAATGATTACACAACAAAACAACTCACCTTGCTCAGCGGTATGTTTTTCCTTAAGCTCTGTACTAATGATTATATTCTTTGGAACTCTGCATTCAAATGGGTCTATCTTTCCTTTTCTCCTTTGCCTTTCACCTCTCTTCTTTTCACAGCTATTTGTAAGGCCTCCTCAGACAGCCATTTTGCCTTTTTGCATTTCTTTTTCTTGGGGATGGTCTTGATCCCTGCCTCCAGTACAATGTTCATCCATAGTTCTTCAAGCACTCTATCAGATCTAATCCCTTGAATCTATTTCTTACTTCCACTGTATAATCATAAGGGATTTGATTTAGGTCATACCTAAATGGTCTAGTGGTTTTCCCTACTTTCTTCAATTTAAGTCTGAATTTGGCAATAAGGACCTCATGATCTGAGCCGCAGTCAGCTCCCAATTTTGTTTTTGCTGACTATATAGAGCTTCTCCATCTTTGGCTGCAAAGAATGTAGTCAATCTGCTTTCCATATTGACAATCTGGTGATGTCCATGTGTAGAGTCTTCTCTTATGTTCTTGGAAGAGGGTTTTTGCAAACTCTATTAGCCTTTGTCCTGCTTCATTTTGTACTCCAAGGCCAAATTATAGCGAGAATAGAAAGGAGAGATAAGAAAGTATTCCTGAGTGATCAATGCAAAGAAATAAGGAAAACAATAGAATGGGAAAGACTGGAAATCTCTTCAAGAAAATTAGAGATACCAAGGGAATATTTCATGCAAAGATGGGCACGATAAAGGACAGAAATTGTATGGAACAGAAGCAGAAGATATTAAGAAGAGGTGGCAAGAATATACAGAAGAACTATATTAAAAAGATCTTCACGACTCAAATAATCACGATGGTGTGATCACTCACCTAGAGCCAGACATCCTGGATGCGAAGTCAAGTGGGCATTAGGAAGCATCACTATGAACAAAGCTAGTGGAGGTGATGGAATTCCAGTTGAGCTATTTCAAATCCTAAAAATTGATGCCATGAAAGCACTGTACTCATTATGCCAGCAAATGTGGAAAACTCAACAGTGGCCACAGGACTGAAAAAGGTCAGTTTTCATTCCAATCCCAAAGAAAGGCAATGCCAAAGAATGCTCAAACTACCTTACAGGCTAGCAAAGTAATGCTCAAAATCCTCCATGCGAGGCTTCAACAGTACGTGAACCGTGAATTCCAGATGTTCAAGCTAGATTTAGAAAAGGCAGAGGAACCAGAGATCAAGTGCCAACATCTGTTGGGTCATCGAAAAAGCAAGAGAGTTCCAGAAAAACATATACTTCTGCTTTTTAGACTACGTCAAAGCCTTTGACTGTGTGGATCACAACAAACTGTGGGAAATCCTTCAAGAAATGGGAATACCAGACCACTTGACCTGCCTCTTGAGAAATCTGTATGCAGGTCAGGAAGCAACAGTTAGAACTGGACATGGAACAGACTGGTTCCAAATCGGGAAAGGAGTATGTCAAGGCTGTATATTTTCACCCTGCTTATTTAACTTATATGCAGAGTACATCATGAGAAACGCTGGGCTGGATGAAGCACAGGCTGGAATCAAGATTGCTGGAAGAAATATCAATAACCTCAGAAATGCACATGACACCACCCTTATGGCAGAAAGCAAAGAGCTAAAGAGCCTCTTGATCAAAGAGAAAAACGAGAGTGAAAGTTGGCTTAAAACTCAACATTCAAAAAACTAAGATCATGGCATCTGGTCCCACTACTTCATGGCAAATAGATGGGGAAACAATGGAAACAGTGACAGACTTTATTTTGGGGGGCAGCAAAATCATTGCAGATGGTGACTGCAGCCATGAAATTAAAAGATGCTTGCTCCTTGGAAGGAAAGCTATGACCAACCGAGATAGCATATTAAAAAGCAGAGACATTAATTTGACAACAAAGGTCCATTTAGTCAAAGCTGTGGTTTTTCCAGTAGTCACGTACGGATGTGAAAGTTGGACTATAAAGAAAGCTGAACACCAAAGAATTGATGCTTTTGAACTGTGGTGTTAGAGAATACTCTTGAGAGTCCCTTGGACTGCAAGGAAATCCAACCAGTCCATCCTAAAGGAAATCAGTTCTGAATATTCATTGGAAGGACTGATGTTGAAGCTGAAACTCTAATACTTTGGCCACCTGATATGAAGAACTGACTCACTGGAAAAGACCCTGATGCTGGGAAAGATTGAAGGCAGGAGGAGAAGGGGACAACAGAGGATGAGATGGCTGGATGGCATCACCGACTCAATGGACATGAGTTTGAGTAAACTCTGGGAGTTGGTGATGTACTGGGAAGCCTGGTGTGCTGCAGTCCATGGGGTTGCAAAGAGTGGGACACTGAGCTGAACTGAACTGAATGACTATATAACAACAATGTATCTTGCTCGAGGACAGTTTCTCCCTCTTACCAGGAACCTTCTGACCAATCATTTTATTTTAAGACTTATGTTGTAGGAGTGGGCCTGGTATGATCTTTTTATTGTTAACAGTTAAAGAAGTATATATGGTCTTGATAAGACTGAGTGGGACACTCTGCCTCCTTCTGATGTCTATATCAGAAGCTTTCTCTATCCCTTTTTCACTGTCATAAAACTCTGCTACACAAAAGCTGTAAGTGATCAAGCCTTGTCTGTGGTCCAGAAGCTAAATTCTCTTCTTCAGAGATCATGACTCTGACACAGTTCAAGGTAAGCTATCAGTATCACGACTTTTAACTGGTTACACTCAGTGGCTGCTTTACTGACTGCAGCCTCCGTCTTCTCTAACTGCTTCAAGGTTGTGTATACCTCATACACTTTGAGTTTGAGGGACAGGACTGTGATATATATCCTTCACAATCCCCGCTGCTGCCCAACCCCAAAATTTCAAATTCTGGTTAAACTGCACTTTACAACCAGCTGACTGTACAGTACACTGTCATACAATCTCTTGTCATTTATAACAAGTTTTATCTCTTATACTGATTACCAATTTTCAAAGAAAATCATCACAAGAAACCTCTCTGAGCACGATTTAATCCTTCTAGAATAATAGTTCTTACTATGCCTTGGGATCATGATATGAACAATTACCAAAGGTAGCCAATAGTCATTTCCAAGTGACATGATACAGTAAAAATAGGGATAATTTCTTTCATTCCCAGTTGGTTTTCTTCAGCCTGACTCTTGCCCTGCTAGCATTGCATTTATGTACCCACTACCCTCTAGCTAATTCCAGGATGACTAGAATCCTTCGAAACACCACATAGATTTATCTTTCCTAGTCGCCTCATCCTTTCCCACCTAGGGCCCTCAATCAAATGCCTACAACTTTGTTTCTGTCTTCTCTCAGTCTTTTAAGGGGACTCATCTGTTAATTGGTAATAATTATGGCTGACTGTGGCTTATGAGAGTGACTCTGGAGTCATCCCTCCCATGGTAAGTTGTATTTTCAAAGTTTCTTGTGTGGACACAGTAATTAAACACAAAAGGAACTGATCCCTGAAGCGGGGAACTTCAGGTACCACACCTATGTGGGGTACAAGGGCTGTGACGCCGACTTTAGAACAAAACTACAAAAGTGTGTTATGGAGATGCTTGATAAGGAAAAAAAAAAGAGGCTATCAATATTCCTGTTTTGGAAAACATTCTAGGAAGGCACTCTACTGAGAATTCACCTCAGAATGTGTTCCAATCTCTTCTATCTGAACTTGAGGACCACCAAACTGCCTGCAAACAATTAGGTGTGAGAAATACTTAATGTGCATAAGCTGCAAAGAACACTGCTTTTACCACTGTTACCTATTATACTGACAACTAAGAATGTTTAAAGGACACCCATGTTGACCCATACTTGCATTCCAGCAATGTCAGACCCTGGGGGATACAGCTATGGGTCCAACCCACCTGGCATTACTGCTGTCCTTTGTGGAGATTCTGTTCTGACAGATGCTCCTAATCATTTCAGCAGCACTCCCTCTTGGACTTCAGTACACTATTTGTACAACACTCTGCTGGTGACAAACACCACTGATGCACTCAACTTCTCTAATTTTTTAATGTAATAACATTTTCCTATAAGGTTTATACTTCTTTTATGCACAAGTCTTTTAAAATCGTATGCAACATATAATCGCCAAGTTCCACCTTGATGATAGTGTAGGACCGTCTCCGTACACTTTGGGCCAGACACTAAGCTCAGTGATGAGTCTACTTCAGAGCTGTGAGCAGGAAAAGGTACTTAGAGGCAATTCTCTGGTGGTCCAGTGTTAGGACTCCGTTCTCTCATTGCCGAGGGTCCTGGTAGGGGAACTAAAAGCCCCACAAGCTGTGTAGTGAAGCCAAAAGAAAAAGATACTCAGCATAAACCTTTTGAATCTGATGGTTCTGTAAAACATGGCACCATTGGTTTTCTGCCTTTGCAACCAGGACTGGTCCTCACTGTGTTGTTCTTACTCCTTGTCTGGTTTTAGCAGGATATATGCAGAATCCCTTTTTCTCTGAGGCAGAGTCTCCTATTTCTCCACCATGTGAAAGTGGTGAGCCAAGACCCCTACAAAGTTTTAAGCCCTCAAAGCTTATCATTTCACTGACAGGAATAGTCCAAATAATCTGGTCAATTAAGTCAACTTTTATTTTGGCATCAGTATTATAAAACATTCCCATGCTACAATTGAGAACACAAATTCTGAGAACAGAGCACTGGATTCAGACAAATAACTCTTCAGTAATCATTAAACACTTGAGAAATATCAACAGGGACAGTGGGGAAAGAGAAGAGGAGACTCAGCAGAATTCATGAAAGGACGACAAGAACAGTATCATTTCAATTCAATATAGCAACCCGGAAGATTTCTACTACTTTATCTACTTATCTACTAGAAAAAATATTCATTTTTTTATCATCTTTCAATCAGCAATTAATATAAATATTTGCTGCTTCTCATGAGTGATATCCAAGGAATATCTAAAGACAACACTTTATAGGGATACTGCTTAATTCTAGATAATTCAATTAAGTAGTACTGCTTAAATTGTCTCTTTGAAGGAGATCAATTCAGTCAAAATAATCATTTGGAACAGGTATAGGACACATATTAATAGGTTCCATTAATGATAGCTAAAACCATTTTAACATCTCTGAAAATATTAATTCAAGAATTTTAAAACAATTCCTATACAGTATTTATTACTAAGCCGTCTACTTGAAATGGAAAATGAAATAATGTTAACTCTGGAGATTCAAGGTAAATAATAACTTATAGAGAAATCGGAAATGGAAAATGAAATAATGTTCACTTTGAGGATTCAAGGTAAATAATAAGTTATAGAGAAATCAGCCTCCTGACTTTAAATATTAGAAATAATAGACAATCAACTTATATTAAATAAGAGTAAATGGTGAAAATTTTTAAGATATAGTTTCAGCAAAAAGAAAGGAGAGGGTGGAACTTCCAACAGAAATATTTAATAAGTATTATAATGGGGTGCTAATAGTGTTAACATTAGGAAATGAGTAATAATTGATGGAATAAGAATGTTTTTATTGGTAGTTATATCCTCAGTTATTTAATTTTTTCCACTGTAAGTCTAAGAACTTGTGATTGAATATACAGAAGAGCACCAAGTATGTGCCATTTATAAGAGCAAAGCAAGACATCAAATGAGATTTCTGAAGTTACAGTCTCATTTCCAGGCTTGTGCAGCACACTCATCTTTTTTCAACTGTTCAATAAAAAAAAAAACAATCAAGGAAATTGTTACAACTACAGGCTAGAAACAAGTGCTAGTAGTCATTCCATATTTGCCTTACTCTAAAAACAATGCTGTCTCCCAAGTGAAATCAGTATTCTCCTTGTATCTCTGTACATCAAAACAGACATCTACTAATTTACCAAAATATACTTTAACTGCATTTTTAACTGTCAAAATCGACACCAAAGTTAGGAGGGGTGTAACTATCATCAACACCTGAAAGCTGTGGTCATAGAATTATAATTTAAGCTCCTATGACTTCAGATTTTTCTTGGGGGAGAAAAAGAACTGATATGTTTCCTGCTCCTGACTCAGAAGGATCCTGAAAAATTAAAAAACAATGAAATTAAATAGCCACTGAAATGTCAACAGTCTTAACATTACCTAGTATGAAATAGATGCGTAGGTGCATCAACCTGTTAAGCGCACTGACAGGCTTTATGGTACCTGCCATTCACTCAGTCTTTTAAGGAAGGAAACTAGATGTCTTCAGTTAAAAAAAAAAAAAATCAGCCTATATTCCGACTGTAGATAGATATATGACCCAAAAGCCAGTCACAGGGACAGTCCAAATATGATGATATTTAACCAATCTAACCTGCCACTCCTTCCCTGGAGGTCTTTTTGGTATCTGGCAGCATATATCTTCTGTGGGTTATGAGTCACCACCATTATGGCAGAAAGTGAAGAACTAAAGAGCCTCTTGATGAAAGTAAAAGAGGAGAGTGAAAAAGCTGGTTTAAAATTCAACATCCAAAAAACCAAGATCATGGCATCCAGTCCCATCACTTCATGGCAAATAGATGGGAAAACAATGGAAACAGTGACAGACTATTTTGGGGGATGGCAAAATCACTGCAGCTGGTGACTGCAGCCATGAAATTAAAAGATGCTTGCTCCTTGGAAGGAAAGCTATGACCAACCTAGACAGCATATTGAAAAGCAGAGACATTACTTTGCCGACAAAGATCCATCTAGTGAAAGCTATGGTTTTTCCAGTGGTCATGGATGGATGTGAGAGTTGGACGATAAAGAAAGCTGCATACCAAAGAATTGATGCTTTTGAACTGTGGTGTTGGAGAAGACTCTTGAGAGTCCCTTGGACTGCAAGGAGATCCAACCAGTCCATTCTAAAGGAAATCAGTCCTGAGTATTCATGGGAAGGACTGATGCTGAAGCTGAAACTCCAATACTTTGGCCACCTGATGCAAAGAACCGACTCATTGGAAAACACCCTGATGCTGGGCAAGATTGAAGGTGAGAGGAGAAGGGGCAACAGAGGATGAGATGGTTGGATGGCATCACCGACTCAATGAACATGAGTTTGAGCAGGCTCCAGGGGTTGGTGTACGGGGAAGCCTGGCGTGTTGCAGTCCATGGTGTCGCAAAGAGTCAGACACAACTGAGCAGCTGAACTGACTGGTGACTCTTGATTGTTGCATCAGGGCCAGGTTGTGGTCTCCTCACTGGACCAGACTGAAGCAATCACTAAAACTTGGTTTATAGCTTACACTCTGGCTAGTGTGTATTTCTGTTACTATCTACCCAAGATCATTAGATGGAATTTCTTTTCAACTGACAGAGAAGATAAAGTTATTTCATAGTCTGACTTCACGATCTCTAGACTCTAACTTTATGCTATAATCTCAGCTGCAGGAGCCCTGGTCTATCTCACCTTGCCAAAGGTCTCCTATGTGGATGCCTGTAACACTGATCAGTTCTGGAAACAGAAATGAACAGAAAATAGAAGGGATCCCACATGTCTTGGAAAGACAAGTGTTTCCCAAAACAAAAGTTATCCTAAAGTATGGTGTTGCTCACAACAGGGTTCCTAGATGTCCACAGGTCTGCAGCAGGGGTTGGCAAACTGCAGGCTAAATCCAACCAACTGACTGCTTCTGTAAATAAAGTTTGATTGGAATGCAGCCATGCCCATTTTTTAATGTATTATTTATGGCTGCTTTCCGGCTACAGCATCAGGTTGAGCAGTTATAGCAAAGAATATGTAGACTATAAAATTGCAAGTGTTTATTATCTCTTTTAGAAAAAGTTAGCCAAGCCCTGATCTACATCATACTGGTATAACCCCTTGGAAATGAAGGACAGCTTGTTGCCCCAGGCATCTTCTAACACTTTACAGATGACACATATCCTGTGTTTGGGTGTCCTACATTTAAGCTCTAACTGGGCAAACCAAAAAGCTGCCAGTTGTGAGCAAAACCTGGAGCAGCTTTCTAAGTGGGACAGGTGACAGAAGTACAGCTCAGCTGCTCAGGCTAGCCTGTGACCCTAGGGCATTGAGTTGCTGCTTATAACTTGAGGCATGTCCCAATATGACCACAGAGCACACCCCTGGGATTCTAGAGCAGGGCCAACCTACTTTAGGCAGGTACCATTTTTTCAGGAAATAGCTCCTGGCTGGCCACTAGGGTCTGACAGACAGCAAATGTCTGACACCAAGGGAAACCAGGTGAGCATATCGTTAACCCATTTTGAATAGTGTTACCTGACCTACCACATCAGCAATAGCATGGTTTCAATCCATGATCTAGTATTTAGACACAGAACTGGGCTTTTGGAGGTCTCAAAGGCACAGAACATACAAATGGGATAATCAAACCCTTCCTCAGTAGGCTTCTCCCTCACCCAGGGTTATGTCTTCTTGGAGGTAGTCTTTCCACATCAGCTGACAAATTTGAGACCTGAGCTTGGTTCATCTGTGATAGTACTAGCCAAAAGTACTAGCTTAAGCATTACAGTCCCTTCAGGAATGGTACTAAGGCATAATACAGAAAAGACATATCCTGATATGGCAGATTTTCAAGCAGTTCCTTTAATTGTTCAGTATGTCATTCAGTAGAGGAAGCCTCAGGTCAGTTTTTTATCAACTGTCAGACAGTGACTAATGGTTTACCCAGATGGTTATACCTGAAATAAGCAAAAATGAAAAAAATGCTGACAAGGAGATTTGAGAAAGGATAATGTAGAAGCCTGCCCCACCCCCTTCTTCCAAAAGGAAACAAGTTTGAGTCCCACATGGATTCTTACTGGAGTGCCCACAGCTGCAGCAAAGTCTTAGTAATCATGTGGTTAGGACTGTGTCTGCATCTTTCCTCCCCAGTGTGATGCTTGCTCAGTGGGCTTATGAGTGACTACGGTGCAGTGATAGAAGCTTGCATTATCTACATAAGTCAGTGGCTACAGAAGTTAATGAACCTTAATGAGAATGGATACATGTATATGTATGGCTGAGTCCTTTTGCTGTTCACCTGAAAATGTCACAACATTGTTAATCGGCTATACTCCAATATAAAATAAAAAGTTAAAAAAAAAAAAAAACAAAAACAGCTAATGGCCCTTCCTTACCTGAGGCCTACGTGGCTATCTACTACTGGCTAGCAGCCACTTTGTGGGCAATACTGACCGATTCTAAGAAGCTGATTTGTTATCATACCTTGAGGGAACCAGTTAGTTACCTAATGCCATGCTGACTACACTGGAACCGTCCCATTATTGAAGGGACAAAGCTCCATCCTCATTGGAATTGATATTTATTCTGGATTTGGACTGGCCCATGCTGTCTTTTGCACTCTTGACAACACTACCCTATGTGTATCACCACTATTGTATTATATAGAAAGCCTCCAAGGACCCACTTCTCAGAGAAAGTAGTATCAGAAGTATCCTGATGTAAAAAGGATGCTCTGGACTCATCCAGGTATCTATCATCAACAAAAAATGGGGCTATAAGATGATGAAAGAGATTGTTAAATGCTGAGACTCAACATCAGTTATGGGTACCATTTTGCAAGGTCAGGTGCTATCTTTTTAGGATTATGGTATGTGTTCTGCTTGGCCAGTATATATAGCAATAGCAAAATATAGCATTATCTCTCCAACAGCCAAAAGTCACGGGTCTAAGAAACAAGAGGTAGAAATATGAATGGACTTGCTCATAATCTATTTTTAAAAATTGTGTTCCTAGACCTGTGACTCAAACTCTGCTGCCCAAATGGCATAATGTAAAACACATTAAAATTGGTAATAACATCTAGATGGTTGGACTAAAGGTAATTTTATCTTTTTCCTCATGATGGTCTAGATTTTTCACATTTTCTAGAAAGACTGTATTATTTTATATTCAAACATAATTACTAAAGGGGAAAATAAAACCCTATAGCTCCAGAAGCAGATTTTCATTGAAAATGGCACATAAGTAAAGCAAGGAGTTGCTAATTAGAAGAGCTGCTTTCCCTTTTTGATAATGGTTACTATGTAGCACTCCAGAGCAGTCACAGAGACAGCTGAAATCTGACTAAGCCTCAGTTTCCTTATTTGTAAAATGAGATATAACTATGTATCTCATAAGGTCTATGAAAGAACACCATAAATTATAACATCTCTGAGTCATTACTATCGGTGGTAGGTGCCAGTCTATCTGCTCAGTGCTTTTAGAGACAAAAACAAGGATAAAAGTTAGTTACCTTTGGGTTAAAATATCTACAAGACTGTGGTTGGGAGCCTCCAAACAGGGCTATGCGGTAGTCATGTTTCTTCCTTCTGGGCCTTGTACCTTCTACCAGTTCTTCTCGATCCTCTGGAGAAAGGAGATGATATCTCATCCCACCTGTCGAAAAATACATGGCAACTCTTCAAGAACTTCGGGCACTTTAATACTTACTTTGAAAAGGAAACAAACAAAGCAGTGCTCTTATTTCTGTAACTTTTTTTTTCCTATCATCTCTCTGACATTTATGGAAAGAGTGAGGAGGAATGAGGCAGGAGAAATGTATAATAATCTGAGTGCTAATCAATTTATCATTCTCTGTCATCACCATTAATGTTAAGATTGTCCTACCCACTTAGTAAATATCAGTGAATCATCTGGCTTTTCAAGCAACAGCAGCCATAATATAAATTATTGAAATTCAGATCTCCTAACCCAGCAGTTCTCAATCTTCACTGTACATTAGAGTCACCTAGAAAATCTCAGAAACTATCGCTGGGGCCTACCCCAGCACAGTTAAATCGAAACCTCTGGTGGAAGGATGAAAGCACTGGTACTGCCCCTTATATGTGGTTAAAAGATTAGCAACTTCATTATTTGGGAACTTGTCAGAAATACTAAATCCCAGAGCTACTGAATTAGAATCTGCATATATAACAAAATCCAAAAGTAACTCAGATGCACATAAAACTTGGAGAAGTACTTACTGCTTAGATGATCCTAAAATGCAATGAGGATTCATAACTACTGTGATCTAAAATCATTCTTTAAGCAATTACTTAATTTTGCCAAGTCAAGGGACACACAACAATTAAAAACTTTTAAGATGTCATTTCAAATCAGTGTGGGAAAAGTAGATTATTCAATAAATGATGACAGACAGTGATATGAAGAAAATACCCAACTTCATATTTTACTCTAAAGTAAACCCAAATCAATAGAATATTTTTAAAAATTTTTTTTAAAGCCTTATAAATGAACTAAAAGAAAAACAGGAAAAGTTAAAAAAAAATAGGCCCAGAATGAGGAAGCCTGAAAGTGAAAGTGAAGCCACTCAATCGTGTCTGACTCTTTGCGACCCCACGGACTGTAACCTACGAGGCTCTTCCGTCCATGGGATTTTCCAGGCAAGAATACTGGAGTGGGTTGCCATTTCCTTCTCCAGGGGATCTTCCCAACCCAGGGATTGAACCCAGGTCTCCTGCATTGCAGGCAGATGCTTTACCGTCTCAGTTACCAAGGAAGCCTAAGGAAAGATGAATAACACAGAAGCTAAAGAAAAAAAAAAATTGAACTACATAAAATTTTAAGTTAAATTATTTCATAGCAAAAAGAAAAAACAAAAAATTAAAAGACAATGACAGGATTTCCCTGGTGGTCCAGTGGCTAAGACTGCACTCCCAATGCAGAGGGACCAGGTTTGATTCCTCATCTGGGAACTAGATCCTACATGCAGCAACTAAGACCCGGTACAGTCAAAAAAATAAGTAAATGTTAAAAGAAAAAGACAATGACAAACTAGAAAAGAATTTATAAATCATATAAAAGACATATAAAAGATACTCAATAATATTAAGATGATCAAATAGAAAGTTAGATCATGTATCTGAACAAAGTTCATAGAAAAAGAACTAATTACAAGTAACTCTGAAAATATGAAACGATGCTTATGTGCTCTAGTCAGAGAAATACACATTAAAATCAGACTTTCTCATACATCTAACTGCACAAGATCAAACTATCTGGAACACAGGGTATGATAAAGGAAGCAGCATTTTCCTACACTGCTGGTGGAGACGTGGATGAGTGCAAATTATTTGTGAAATTATTATTTCATACCTTTTAGCCAGCAATTTCCCACTTTCGGATTTTATCAACCTAAAGTTCACTGTCAGGGAAGTGGTTAAAAATTATGGTTATCCACACAATAGAATACTAAACATGGTTATTGAGATGAACAAGGAAGGGTAATAGGTACACATAGGATGAATTCCAAGAAATAATGTGGAATGAAAAGAAGCAAGATGGGAAAATTCCCTGGTTGGGGAACCAAGATCCCACAAGCTGACAGGAAGGAAGGCAAGGGAGAAAGACATAGAAGAGTACACAGAGTGTGACATTATTTATTTTAAAAATTTATATCTTTATTTATATATATTTATACATAATTTATACAAGCATTTGTCAATAAATGACTGTGTATGCACAGACTCAAGACTTCTTTTAGAAGGAATACAAGATAATAATGGTTACTTAGACTTTCCACTATCTACCCTTGAACTGTGTATGATGTACAGTATTACTGGTCCAAAAATAAAATAATGCAACCAATTTTCAATACATGCAGAAAACAGTTCATGATGCTGTGTTGGGCTTTTATAAGAGGAATATAGAGAGAAGACAGTTTTGGATAACAGGTTGTGAATGAATGAAAATCAGTATCAGTATTTCTAGCATTTCTTTCCACTTTAGAGCATTAGTAGATCCACTGTGCGTTAGAACAGCTGGCATCCTCAGCAGCCAAGACTCAGACGCCTACTCTCAGTCAGGGGTCAGCAAACCTTCCCCAGAGGGCCAGACAGCAAATATTCTGGGCTCTGTAAGTCACATTTGGTTTCTGTCATATATTTTTGATTTGTTTTTCCACAATCCTTTACAACTGTAAAAAGCCACTTTTCCTCATCCCCTCCTCTCCCACTCCAGGTGTAAGACTGTAGTTCTTAAAAGTGTAGTTCCTTGACCAGCAGCACCACTTGGAAACTTGTTAGAAATCCCAATTATTGAACGCTACCCCAGAACAGATCTTGTGGGGTTTGAGAGCCACTGCTCTCAGAGGGCTCCACACAGGGCGGATGTGTCCTGTGGAATCTATGAACACAGTTCTCCCAACAAGAGAACACAGGCAGTGGGGAAGAAGAGATTCAGGAGGGGAAGGTTCCAGGCAACAGGCCAGGGGTGCAAGGGGCCGACTGTGGCCAACTGTGTCCACCCCTGGAGGAAGCACAGACTGTGGCTCCTTCACCGACGGGTTGTTTCTCTCCCAGGACAGGGCTGAGGACAAGCTCTCTGGGACCTTTCCCTGAGAAGCACCTTGCTCCTTAGGCTTATTCCTTTGGGAGTTAATCCTTTGAGAGGCAGGTACTGTCATTTGAAGATTCTGAGTAAGGACTTGGTTTGACCCTTTGTGGTGGCTTTGACTATGATCTTCATTTTAGGACTCATTTTCTTTTAGTTGTAAATTCTCTCAGTTTAGTTTCATTCTTTATTCCTATCATCTCTTCTGTCTTTCTTCTACTCTCAGAAGGCAGCCTCTAGGTCAGATGGTAGGAAGGTAACAGTCGGAGGAAGGGAGGCCTTCTCTCCACTGAGCTTTATTCAGGCTTCAAAGCTGTGTGTGCCTAGTCAAGGAATTTTAGAACTGTTCTTTATTAGAACAAGACAAAACAAAAAAGGAAAATGTAACAAAGATTCCTGCTCAAGAGCCTAACCCCACACTTGGCTGGATTTCTGGAATAATCCCAATATTCTAAGTCAATTCAGAATTCACATAAGAACTAAACACTATACTTCATTTAAACTGGCTAATTTATCTTCAACAGCTTACTCCATGTGTGGATAAACAGATGCAGGTCTCCACCCAGTGAAACCAGCAATATGACACAGTATGCAAATAGGGGTATAATAAAAAATCCGATATGAACACATACGAAATCCACATAATGAAAGCACTAATCTAAAGGCGTCTTCTTGGTCTTGCTTTTCTTTCACTTCCCTGTACTTAAAGAAACTAGGTACTACCTAAATCTACTTCTTTAAACTCCCTACACCTTGGTTTTAAAGATAGCAGCCTGGGTGAACTCTCCTTTTCCAGTTCTTTTCGTATCACCCCTTAAGGGATATGTTCTTGATTCATACCTTTTTTTCCCCTCGACACCTTAACTGAAACCAAAAGCTATTATACCATACATTGTTTTATGCTATTGTCACTCATGAAAAATGTTTATTATTAGATAGATATTCATCGAAGATATTTTTAGTAAATATAGAGCATTCCACTATATGGATATATCATAATACTTTCCCAAACTAGGGGACAGTATTGGGTCAACTTACCCTAAAACCATAATATTATCAACTAGTAGGCATGTGATAAGTCTAACAGAAATTTCACTCTACTTCCAAATCAAGGGAAAGTGATAGTATTTAACAATCAGGTGAGTGCCTAAAGCCTGTGCTCTGCAACAAGAGGTGCCGCCGCCACTGGAAGCCCACACGCTACAACTAGCGTAGTGCCCGCTCATCACCCCTACAGAAAGCCTGCACTCAGCAATGAAGGCACAGCCCAGCCAGCAGGAGGAGAAACAGAGGAAGCAGAATTAGGGACCTGGAGCACAGATGTGGAGAAACCACCCCAGGTGCGACAAAAGGCTTGGAAATTACGGAGTGGAGAACTGACAGCATCTTTTTAATTAAAATTCCAGAGGAAGTTGACACTATTGGGAGAGAAAAGGCTGAGAATTTTCCAAACTTGATGAAAAACATGGATTCCTCAGACTCAGGAAAACGAACAAACACTGAGCAGGATAAACACAAACAAATGTCCAGCTATATATTTGATGCAAAACATCAAAACCAACAGAAAGCCTTTTAAAAAGCCACAGGCAAAAAATTCACATTGTATACAAAGAATGACAACTACACTGACAGGAGACATCAGTAGTAACGACGGAGGTGGGGTGAAACATCTCCAAAGTATTGAGAGAAAATATGTTCCACCTAGAATTGCATGCCCAGTTCACCTTTAAGAATAAAAGGAAAAAAAAGATTTTAATACAACTAGTAACTGAAACAGTTTAAAATCAATAGACTGTCAATGTATGAACTTTATAAAGGATGCTTTTCAAGAATATCGGGAGAAGGTCTAAGATACAAGAAGTGGTAAGCAAAGAGATTGACAAATATGGATAAATTTAAATACTATTAAAAAAAATTAAGTCCCATTTGAAAAGTTAAAAAAAAAAACCACTAAAATACAAAACAAACATTTAGCGTTTGCATTATTCTTTATAGATTTAAGTACAGCTTAAATACACATAAATTTTAAAATAGCACTATAGCAAGGTCTGACAGAGCGTGGTCCACTGGAGAAGGGAATGGCAAGCCACTTCAGTATTCCTGCCTTGAGAACCCCATGAACAGTATGAAAAGGCAAAATGATAGGGTACCAAAAGAGGAACTCCCCAGGTCATTAGGTGCCCAATATGCTACTGGAGATCAGTGGAGAAATAACTCCAGAAAAAATGAAGGGATGGAGCCAAAGCAAAAACAATACCCAGTTGTGGATGTGACTGGTGATAGAAGCAAGATCCGATGCTGTAAAGAGCAATATTGCGTAGGAACCTGGAATGTCAGGTCCATGAATCAAGGCAAATTGGATGGATGTGAGTCTGAGTGAACTCTGGGAAATGGTGATGGACAGGGAGGCCTGGCGTGCTGTGATTCGTGGGGTCACAAAGAGTTGGACACGACTGAGCAACTGAACTGAAGTGAATATTTGTCAAAATCCTCAAACTCTCAGAAAAAGCAGTATCAGTATCCACTAGAAATAAGTTTAAATTCAGGAAACAAAAGTAATTTCTTAATTATAGACATCTACCTACTCCACTCATATCCACCTACATACCCCAACACATGTAACCAACTAATGTCAAAGCCAGGTTCATGGCTCTAGGTGAGAACTAAAGGTATTCCCATCAGCGTAAGGGAAAGACAAGGCTAATATTTAACACCACCATAGTTAATTGAACACTGTTCAATTAAAAACTTATTCAATGCAATTAGGCAATATAACAAAAGAAAAAAGTATAAATATTAAGGGAGAAAACTAAAATCATGATTTGCAGATCATGAATTATTTCCTGGAAAAAAGAAATCCACTGAAATTTTTAAAAAAGATCAATAATGACTAATTAAAGAAAAAAATACAATCACAATAGCAACAATAAAAAATAGCTGAACTTTTTTTTCAAGAAATATAAAATGTAAGAAAATTACAAGTTCTCTAGGGACACACAACAATTTAAATGAAGTACAACAATATTTAAGGGCTTCCCTGGTGGCTCAGATGGTAAAGAATCTGCCTGCAATGCAAAGATGAATCATTCAACAATGATCCTGGGTTAGAATCTTGCCAAACATTTAGGAGGAAAAATAAAGCTAGGCTCTTATTTATTCTGGGTGGCATGAGATTATTTTATATGTAATCAATCTCAGTTGTATATAAGGTTTAGAAATTTTAAAAAAAATCCATAAATGCACAAAAGGAAAATTTAGGAAATTTAAAAAAATCATCTTGGACCAAGAAAGACCCTTCCAAACATATTTCTAAAGCTGGATATAAAGGAAAAGACTGATTAAGATTTATCAACACAAAAACAACTTGAGATTAGACTTGCCATTTCACGAAGTTTTCCTTCCTCTCTCTTGAAAGCTACTCTCCAAAAACAAGGAAAGCAGCAGCAAACAAACTCTACCTCTGATAGTGCTAGAAGATCTGCAACTCCCGAAACAGTTAATGAAGACAGCTAGCAGACAGAACGTTAGACCTGAATAGTTATGGCAACAGACACCAGTGAGAAGCAAGCCAAATGATCCTGCAGAACCCTGGAATGATACAGAGTACCCCAAAAGCTGGAGTGGGGATGAAATCAAGACAACTCTAAAATCCTAATAAATGACCGCTGAATTGCCAGGTCTCCTTTCAGTCAGATACCTATGCTTTTCCCACTATAGGAGACAGAAGGGTTGGTCTTTGGAGATTATGAATCAGAGATGTCCAGATTCAGGGAATCATACAGAAAAGGGTGTAAAACTGAAAACAGGGATTAAGTGAAAGCCTTCAAGTCAAAATGTTTCCCCATTCAGTTCCAAATGCCTCCAACCCAACTACCTGAGAAAGTAGCTACAGATAAAGACCTTTGGGAGTCCCCAATTTAAAAACTGTCTGGCTATCCTGATTATCCTACCGTTTAGCCCAATAAATGAGAATACCACTCACATACATAGTATTATCAATTTTATAATAACACACTCTTATAAATATGATTCACAGATGATATGAAATATTTGTTTTCAACAACAAAAAGAAAAAAAAAACAAAGGCAATACAGAAAAAAAGAAGAAGGCAATACAGGACATGCAGGCAAGATAAGAAAACATTAAAGGCATTATAATGCTACTCTGGAATAAGTATTATAGCCATGAAATAAGAAGAGAATAAAACTCACAGAAATACAAAATAACTGAAATAAAAGTGCTAAAAGAAAAGGCTATTTCCAAGAAAATAGAAAAGGCAAAGATGGATAGGACAAGAAAAGATTACAGACTCAATCCCTGAAAAAATCACAATACCAGCAATAAAGAACTGAGAAATCTGTGGCTGAATACAGAATGCTAGTGTGATAACTTAAAAAAAGATGAAAACCAAGGTACATTACTGTGAACCTTCAAAATACCAGGGGTTAAAAGGAAATAAAGTGTTACATGCTTACAAGGAAGCATACTAAATATAAACTGGCATCAGATTTCTCAAAAGTAACAATGGAAGCTAGTAAACAATGGAAAATGCCTTAAAATTCTAACTGGAAATGATTTTTCAACATAATTCTATACCCAGTTTAACTATCCTTCAACATTTTATGATAAAGGTGTGATTTGTCAAATTTCCAAATATTTACTGATCATATACTCTTTCTCAGGAAGCTTCTAAGGATATGTCCAATCAAACAGAATTTAGGAAGGGGAAGACCTGCGTTTGAGGAAAACAGTGAAATCTAACTTAGGAAAGGAGTGAAAGAACATCCCAGGATGGCAGAGAAGTCCCATGATGAGAACTGTGCCTTAAGTTTACACCTACAATGCAAATACTTCATACTGGAACAGGCAGAAAGAAGGCTCTATGAGCAGTGCTGCCAAAGAAAGAAAAGCAACAGATTGTTTAATTGTACAGTTTTATTAAGTGGCATTTTACAGAGGGGTTGGAATTCAAGTCTGCAAGTCAAGAAAAATTAAGTGAATCAAAAATGAATGTGGCAAAAAATGTGCTCCAGGTGCAACAAACCAACCTTTTTCTTCCAAAAAGAAAATGTGATCAGAGTACACTACTTGGCTCAATTATTTTAAAAAGGAATTAAAACACATAAAACAAAAGTTGCTGTACATGAAAGGAGATAAAGTCTAATCTTTTACCTTCTATCCCAGGTGTTCCTATAAAATAAGGGATGAGGCTAAGTTCCTTCCAGATAGACAGCTGAGAATCCCAATAGATTAACTATACAGAAGGGCTAAGTCTCAAGTGTTTCTCCCTGGCTGCCCCATCTGATCCAATCTGAAGGGTTTTAAGTCTATGAGAAACTGGCTAGATGATCAGGTTATAAATGGATATTAAGGAAACTTACTTATCACCATCTTAAGGCATTCAGGATTGTCTTGAATAAGTGGTTCAGCTTGTACTGTTTTACTTAAGAAATTCTTTGATATAAGAGGAAACCTGACTTTAGCAAGGATGTCAACCATAAAAGGCTGGCGATTAGGTTCATCATATTTCAACCACCTGACCGCAGCATCATAAACCTAAGGGGAGAAAAAAAGCATGGTAAAATTTTTAGATGGCAGCAGCACTTCCAATTACCTATGTTTACTCTCACAGTGAAGGGAAAGAATCTCATTAAGACATAACTGCTTATCCCAAACATCTTATTCAGATACTTGTTTTCATCCCCAAATACCCACCTTTACTTCAGAACAGTTTATACAATGCTCTAGTGATTCTTCTAGGTAATATGCTTTATAGAACTTATTACTACTGCATAATATAACAGTAAGGAGGATGTTGAATACATATTTTTAAATTGCTTTTAAACAAAATATAACTTCTGTTTTGGAAGGAGATATGATATACATTTCCCACTGAAAAAATCTATTGATCAGTGCTAGTTTCAATTATTTGCTTATATGGTACCAGGAAAATGTGTTATTTCCTCAGAGGCCTTCTACCCCAAGAGATATGAAGGTCATCTAAGATTTTGTTTCAATCTAATATTCCTAAATTATGAACTGATAGACCTATGTGCTTTCCACAAACTTTATGATATAAAAACTCTATATATATAAAAGTAAATTAGAGTATTTATGTAAGAATTGCTTTCTAAAATAAAATAATTCATTTAACTACCAAAAAAGTGCCAAGTTTATTAACATAATTTGATCTACAAATCACTAGTTTAAACACACTGAAAAAAATATATTATTTCATATACCACACACTTTTAGGTCATATTAATAAGGCCTAAATTTAATTTCCCCATGAGTCAGTTAAACTTCTTATAGGAATTAGTCTTTTATTTTTAAATAATTTCTTTTTGGGGATAGTTTTTGATTTACAGAAAAATTGGAAAGATAGTATAGAGAGTTCCCATATACCCTGCATTTAGATGTTAATTGGTACATTAGTAAAAAACTCTCATCATAACTAACAAATAAATGTTGATACATTAAGGTCCATACTTTAAAAAAATCCTTTAGTTTGTCTAATTTTCTTTTTCTATTCCTCAATTCCAAAGAAGATACATTACATTTAGTCATCATATCACCTTAGGCTCTTCTAGACTATGACAGATTCTCAGACCTTCCTTGTTTTTGACGATTTTTGACAGTTTTGAGTTCTAATCAGTATAGACTGTCTCTCAATCTAGGTTATCTCATGATTAGGCTGGGGCTGTAGTTTTTTTGGGAGGAAGACAGAGATGACATGCCAGTCTCATTATATTAAGGGTATGTGCTATCAACATGGTATCACTGATTTCCATGCTATATAATACATTATCACAAACTTTTTGACTTAAATTACAGAGAAGGATGGGGAACTGAAAAGAGAGGTTAATTAAATGTCTGCATATTAAAGCGTTACCCCATCTAGCTCCCAACACCTGCACCTAGCTTACACCTCTAACAGTTTATATGACAGTTCTGGAGATGACAGTCCAAAGTGGATCATACCCTGGGCAAAAATCAAGGTATCAGCAAGGCTGCCTGAAGGCCTAGAGGAGAAACCATTTTCTTGATTTTTCTAACATGCAGCAGCCATGAAACAGAATTTGGAATACTCTATTTAGTGTAAATACCGTCTCTCCTAATATGATTCTTTTCATTATCATGTATCCAAAAATGAAGTGTAAGAAGTCCATAGGAACATTTTTACTAAGAATATTGTGGGAAGGCAATTTAATTACCTGATCCTCTGCTCTCACAGTCAGAGTGTCCTGGTTGAGGAGATGTGTAACTCGCTTGACATCAAGTTGTAGAAATTCATCAGTTTTATAAACTTCAGTAAAATGCTGATGAATAAAGTCATCTGCAGTTGCTTTCAATTCAGGACAGTCTAGACACTCCGCTAATACACTTATACCTGAAGATAGAAATACTTTTTTAAAAAAATGAACCAAAATACCTTTAAAAAAACACAATGAAGATACAGTAATTGACTCTAGGAAAATGAGATAATAAATTTCATAAATCTTTTCCATTGATTTGTCTATTGTTATGCCAGCATGATACCATCTTATATGTGGCTGAATTTGGTACTTGGTAGGACAGACCCTCTTCAATGTTTTTCCAAACTTTTCTTGGCTACAAGTAAAACATTTTCTCTTGCAAATAAATTTTAAAATAAGCTTATAATGTTCTACTTTAAAAAAATTCTAATATGACTTCAATTAAGGTTGCTAAATATTTGGATTACTTTAGGGACAGTTGACAGATCTCCACTTAGATTTTTTTAATGATCTTCAATGTAATTAATTGATTATTAATGTTCTGTATCAGAATCTGCAAAGTACTGTCCATGAGCCAAATCACTCACTTCTAGCTGTAGGGTCAGCAGCTAAGAATATTTTTCCTATTTTTAAAGGGTTGTGAAAAAAGGGAGAGTAGGGGAGAGAAAGAAGGAGGGGAATGTATTAACCAATAAGATGGCATGCTATATACTCATGGTGAGCAGTCAGCTACATATGAATGTTTAGGATCCCAATAGGGAAATGATACTTTCACCAAAAACCAGTATTTATTTATTAACTAATTTTTGGCAGTTGAATTTGTGGTGATTATGTGACCAAATAAAGTATCATGTGGATCAATAAAATATGAATGTGAAAAGTAGTTGTTTCTACGAAGACTGAGGTTTAAGAAAGACTTGAAATAGCTCAAATCAAGCATGACCAAGACAATTGATAAAATCTGAGAAAACACTGCAAAATTCTAGAAGGATTCTGTCATCAGACTTCTTGCTGAGTTATCAATTTAAGGAAATAAGAATAAAAAATCATAGATGATATATTGGTGTGACTTATGTAAGACAGATGTAGGTAAAATCAGTATTTATCAAGTTGGGCTTAGCATCAAACAACAGATTGCTATATTTATATTACACTAAAATAAAATCTTTACAATTGATAAAAACCTTCTTTAACCACTTACTACATTAATAAAACTTAAATTAGCCAACTAAGTACTGTTCTGATTATGCCAGATAAGGAAACTTCTATTGTTACTATATTTTTTCTTGATTGCACTGATGGAAACCTTCAGCACAAAATTGAACACTAGCATGTTTCCATGCAAAGAATATTTGCTATCAGTTTCAGACACATACAGGTTAACTATTTTATTTCTAGTTTAAGAGTTTTTATAAATATAGGACTGAGTACTGAAATACAAAAGTGCCTTCAGCATCTGTTGCTACGGCTTTAAGTATTTTTATATAAGTATAGCATCTTAGCGTAGTAAATTATGTTTGTTTTTTTAACACTGAATCATTCTGGCATTTCTAAAGTAAAACCTTGCTCCTCTTCATTGCTGAGGTTATTTTTTATTTTGGAAAATGCTGATACAGTATTTTATGGCTTGTTTCTGCTGAGGTTAATAGGCATCTCCCTAACCTCCTCTTAAAATATATTCCTGGAAAATATTCTAGTGAACATCTCAAGATTAAATGAGGAAAAAAGAAGATTAAATAAGGATACTTATAACCATGCCTTTTTTCTTTATTAAAATACAAATTAACGTGTTTTTTTTTAAATAGGAATCTCATTTCTTACCAAGACAGTTTGAAGCATCAACTTGTTCTTTCAAAAAATCAACACACATTTTCTTCACAGGTTCAATCTGATACTGATTTGCTGCATCTAACAAGGACTGAACATTGTTGCTATTCACAGAAATTCTGTAAATAAGGTGAAATGAATATTAATTTCCTACAATTTACTGTTTAAACAATGCTGCTTTAAAATGTATCCTACTGGCCCCTAAAATTAAACAAAAAATTAAGATTTTTCAGCCTTTGAACTAGTATAGCATAGGATCCTCAAACCCCACTCCTACCACCCTTATAGTTTTTCATTCTGAAGAATGTGGAACACACCAACTTGTTATAATAATACTTTGCCATGGCAGATCCTGACCTTACTTCTCCATAACAGAAATGATCCTTCATAGCAGAAATGATCCCTAACTTACCTAGCTGTATAAGCAAATTCCACAAGTTGTTCAATAATGTCAGGTTCGGCATCTTTGAGCTCCACTTCAAAGGACTTTGATTCAAGCATGTTAGCTAATACAAAGAGAAGAAACATAAGTGGCATGAGTACTTCCATGAGTCTAACTGAAGAACCAGACCATTCTAGGCTGTGTTAAATGTTAGAGAAAAACAGAATGACAGACACCTCTCTGAAAGAAGACACCTTAGGAAAGCCTAACCAGCACTCCCCTATAATAAATGCAGATTAATTCTCCATACTTGAGATGTGCCTTAAAATAAGATATTAGTCAATTAGTGTACTTAAAAAAAAAAGGCCAAGTAAACAGAAAGACATAAATCTAGATTTAGTATTTCCCCAACTCCTAAATTAATTTGGTAGCATTCTCTTAAATTGCTATGGGAAAAAATGCCTCTGATACATCTGGAACAGACCTATAAAAACAATGACAATTAAATATACATAGTCAGCTTTCAACAGCAAGGCTCTCATTCTTCCCCAAAACCCTGGTAGGTAGCCAGGACATTAAAGAGAAAACTTGAGGCAAATATATTATATAACTTGATCAAGCTCATAAGCAGTACTAAGTAGAAGAACCAGGACTCGGACCCAATTCTCAACTCCAAAATATGTTTTTTTTTTAGTATATTTCATTTTTCATTTAACTTGCTAGATAAAAGGCCATAAGACTATCTGCTCCGTTGCCTTTTCATCTGAGATTAAGAAAGAAACCCAGTATTCAACTAGAAGCTATATGTTCACTAGTAAACACTTAGAGGCCTTTGGGGCTAAAAAAGGACAGCTCTCCTCCGAGCAGTCACCACTGTGACCACTCTTCAATCTCCTCACCATTCTATGGCCTTACGTGCTTTTAAAACTGGCATATTAAATATGAAAATGGCATATTTCCATTTAGATCTCACCTAAATTTCATAGAAAAAATATTGTGTTTTATCTTCAGATACTTACTTGTGAACATTAAGTTAAAAAAATGACTGGCTGCAGCAAGGACAACACGATGAGCAGGTATCTTTCTTTCCTGGACCATAAGGATCACATCACACAGTGTTTTCTAATCAAGAGAGAAATAAATACAATTAAAAGGGCTCAATGGGAATGGCTAGGCAAAGGAAAAAAACAGGTGCTGACCAAATGCTTTATCTCTGTTTTCCATTTAAATCCAGTATTTCCCCAGCACAGATCTTGTCTATAATGTAAAATCTATTTACGAAGGACTTACAGAGTTGCTGTCATGAGTTTGGTGTATCAAAATCTGGCACTAAAGCTCCCAATAGTCAGGAAAAAAGAAAAAAAAAAAAAAGATCTTTAAAATCAGGAAAAAAAAGTACTAACCTTTGGGGGAAGCCAATTTTTTTTTTTTTTTTAATCTGACACTAATTCTACGGTGTTTCTCATAGTGAGATTTTACGGGGACATTAAATGACAATGTTCCTGGTGGTTTTTCAAACAAAACAATATACTTTTTAAAAACTGTCCTTGATAAAATGTAAAGTACACACTGCATTTTCCAAGAAAGTTGCCTTCATAGACCTAACCCGAAACCGGAACTACTCAAAACATAGAGTAGATGAACCAAGTGTCCACTGAGCACTCTTTCCTTAAATAACACTTCTCTAATATGCACTTCTGATAAGACCTGGATAGCAGCCACTTTTAAATTGTGATATCTAACCAAGGATAAATGTGTCACTGTAGGTTACTGAAAGAGACAAACCTAGATTGTATACTTAAAAGTGTTAGAAACATGGGGAACATTAAAGCTTAAGATTTACTTACTTAAAGATGAGTTTCAAGAAAAAAGAAATGTCTTGTTTATCAAATAAAATTTCAATTTCTTAATGAAGTTAAAGATATAATGTATAGATTTGGCTCAGAAAAAAATATGTAAAGCACTCTCTTAGGCACTGGGAATACGAGGCAAATAATATTTTCAGAGTAATAGTACTCACAAATCTAAATAATGGCCCAATAGCTCAGAAGATATGGAATTTTGCAAATTTAGGTATTTTACTAAAACTACTGATATAGTTTCTGATAGATAAATCACTATTTCCTACATTACTATTCCATGAATAAAAACCCAAATAAGATAGTAACACTTAGAATGAGAAAAAAAATGGGTCCCATTTTTTTAGAACCCTAAAAATGGGTTCTTAGTGCGCTAAGAAATGAACATTTCATTCTTACAGCTTACTTAAGGACTTTTTTTTTTTTTTTTAAAGGGGCTTCCCTGGTGGCGCAGACGGTAAAGAAACTGCCTGCAAATGTGGGAGACCAGAGTTTGATCCCTAGTTCGGGAAGATCCCCTGGAGAAGGAAATGTCAGTCCCCTCCAATATTCTTGTGTGGGGAATTACATGGATGGAGGAGCCTGGTGGGCCACAGTCCATGGGTTCACAAAGAGTCAGATACGACTGAGCGACTAACACTACTAGGAACTATAGACTATTGCTTAGACATTATATGCAGATCATAATTAAAGCCACTGTTACTCCAATAATGTCTTACATTTTTATTTCCATTTATTTGGGGAAGGGATACAGAATAGGCATAGCTTGCAGGTGATTTTGCTGCACCACAAAATACTAGGTAGCGAAACCAAGCCAACTGTTTGGTTACCATCAAAAACAAGCTTGATCAAGTTCGCTTAAGAGGAAGAAAGAGAAAAAGACAGAGAGAAGTGAGGGAGCGAAGGAAAGAAAAAAAGAGGAAGAAAGAATACCGACAGAACAGCAAGCAAATTAGACAGGAGAGGGGCCTATGGCTGCTGAAGGGAAGTTCCAGAAAACGTCAAGTTAGACTGAAAAGGAGCAAAAAACCTTCCCAAGGCATACTTGGGGATGGGAAATGTCAGTGTAGTGAATTGACAGACACAGAAGGAAGTCAGGGAAATCAGAAGGATCTTTGTACAATTTAGTCTTAGTCTAAGATTAATCTCTAGCTGGATATAAATGTGTGCAGCAAGTGGGAGGAGGTGAAATGAGAGCAATCGTTTACATCCAAATGGTACATTTATTTGACTGGACTACAACAGATTAATAGGTCCTATTCAACAAGAAATGGGACTGACCTAAAGAGAGAGGTCCCTCCTGCTATCTGTCCTTGGGAAAGAGGGGTATGCACAAACAGGAAATGGGGAGACAGAGACTCAGGAAGCTGGAGAATGAAAGCCCAAGGTGAATAGAACAGAAACTTAAACAAAACTACCTTTTGAACAACATATCTTCACTGGATTAAGCACACCAAAAAAACCTTGCAATTTCTGTTTATGTCCTCCCATATTTGTTACATGTTTGTATTTATTATTTTCAGCTTTTGAATCTTAAGTCTCTTATAAAAGCATAATTTTTGTGTAACCTTGCCTGAGGTTCCCACAAAGATAATTTTAAATAGAGTTTAACATAATCCTGTTTATCACTAATAACTTAATTTCATTTTACATATGCTACTTTTTAAATGCTATTTATTATTTCCTTGCTATCTTCATTTTTTTAACTGTCAGTTGTTATTTTGGTCACATATTCTTTGCTTTTTTTCCTCTTTCAGGGACTTATATAGAGATCTGTCAAGTAGTTGCAAACTCAGTCCAGCAGGTTATTGTTCTAGGCATGCAAGAAGGGTTCAAGAACAATATATCTATTAATGTAATTCATCATACTGATGGGTTAAAAGAGAAATTTTTCACGTAGAAAAGGTTCAATATATGACAAAAGGGTGTGTGATAATATTAAAAATTCATTTCCTGAGATTCTTCAATAAAGAAAATGATGTATCTGTCTGCTTAAGGTCATTCATCAGAATCAACAGCAACCATCACATTTAATAGTGAAACAGAAGAGGCATTCTCATTCAAGTTTGAAATATATATATATACACATATACATACATCCTGTCACATTTTCCTGGAATTTTTAGCCAAATCAGTACAGAAATAAAGATAAATCAATTTAACACTATTAGAACTTATATTGAAAGTCAGTAAGGTGGCTAGACAAGATAAATATGAAAAGCCAATTAGATGTGAGTAATATGCCATTAAAAAAAACACACAAATGAGAAAAAAAAAATCCTAATCACAGCAGTAAGAAAATAATTAAATACCTAGAAATAAACCTAAGCAATGTGAGGGATCTACATTAACGGGAATTTGGCATATGATAAAGATACCATTTCAAGTATGTGGTGAGGAGGTGGGGCACAGGTAACGGTTAAGGCAGTGAAATTATTTTGCTTGATACTGTTAACAATGGATATATGTCATTATACATCTGTCAAAACCACAGAATGTAGAAAGAATGAACTCTAAGATACACTATGGTTAAAAATGTAACAAGGCCTCATCCATTTTAACAAATGCCTCACACTTAGACAAGATGTTCATAAGAGGGGAAACTGGGGCAGGGGGATGAAATGGGTAAATGGAAACTACTTTCCGCTCAATTTTTCTGTTAAAACTGCTCTAAAAAAAAGTTTAATTTAAAAAAGGTGGTGAGAGATTTGATAACTGACAAAATGGTACTGGAGTGACTGTTACCAATTTATGAGGAAATAAATAATATTTTTCTCTCTCAAAGTGCTCTCTCTTCCTCTGGTGACGGTAAGTACTGGGAAGGACGTCTCAGTCCTTTTCTCCATCCGTCGCTGGTGGAAGAGTGACTGCGGGATGGGCAAGAGCATGGTAGAGGTCACTGACCACACAGAGCCAGGTTTCCCAGCTCATTCTTCCAGGAATCTGCTCCCCAAGCAGAACTGAATTCACTGGGACAGGCTTGCCTCTGCCAATGGCAGGAGAGGACTGTTTCCATTCCTCAGCTGCTCTGCCTCAGATTGGGTGGGAAAGTTTTTAGTTAAGGGGGAGAAGAGGAGGAAGCCTCTTTATGCTCAAGTCAAGGCCATGCTCACTAGTCTGTCATCACCCTTAATTTATGTCTCCTGTGTCTATTTCTGAACTATTTAGAACCGGAAGAAGAGGGTCCCTCAAACCACTATGGATAGACACTCAAACCAAGGCAAACAGCAACTCTGGGGCTGCTTTAGGGTTTGCAGGTATTAGGCACTTTTGTGGGGAAAGTCCTTTGGCTTGAAAAGACTCCCCTCAAAACTCCCCTAAAGGCAAGCATTTTAGACATGCGTTTGTGGAATGACCTTTCGCTCTCTTTAAGTAGTTGCCAGATAGGCCTGCAAAAAGGCACTTTAGGTTCCTGTAAATTCCACAGCATTGTATGAGGTTCTAGCTCTCTGCAGTATGTGTTGGCGTTAGGAGAAGGCATGCAAGCAGCAGTCCCAAGTTCTATTCTTCACTGTATCCCAAGGAGAGGACTGAGGAATGACTAACCTTTGGATTTATGTGGCTTGTCAACAAGGTTCTGCAATCAGTCCCTCCCAGCGTGAATTCAAGTTGACCCTGGGTACAGATCCCTGGGTAGACTGTAGATTCAACTATAGCTGGGTGGTGGATTTAAATCACTGAAAGGATAAATGAAAATGGAACCCTTATTACACAGGAATAAATCATCATTTTGGATTGAGATTTACTAGAAAAGCCTCAGGGAAGCCCAGAAAAGCCTCAACAAAGCAATAATAAACCCAAAGGTTAAGAGAAAAAAATAATTTACATGACTTTAGAAACCTTTTTTGTTCAGAAAAGCAAGAAAAACAGCACTGGGCTTAAATACATGTATAATCAGGATAAGGCAAGTGGAAAAGTAAAAGAAAAACATAGGAACATACCTAGATTAATAAGGGAGATTTCCTTCCTTAAGGGAAATATATGACAAGCTCAGTCAAACAGCTTTGAAAAGAAAAGCAGATAAATTTTGGTGCAACTGATCTTTAAAAGATGAGATTAGAGGGGAAAAAAAGGTTACTTTTGTTGTTATTTGTTCAATGAAGGTGATGTGGACCAAAGAGATACATAACAAAGGAAGAAAGAATTCAGGAGCAGACTAAACAATCTCTCTCAGAAAAAAGTTTGACCTAGGAATTTTTTATAAGATTTCTTTTAAAGCTAAAGGTAAGAAATCAAACCCACAATTAAAGGACTGCCCTCGAAAGACTGGGGCAGTTACAGTAGGTGATTACAGTAAGTTCAGATTGATTTGAAAAGGGGAAATGAAGATCAGCAGTAAAGTATCACATGCATTATTAAATACTCTGCAAGGTGATCTGGCGAGAAGACAGGAATGGTAAACGCTCTATCGAAACATATCGGCGAAGTTTCTGGAAATTAAGACTACGAGAGAGTACTAGGTCACATTAAGGGGAGCCAAATAATTCAGACCTGTTAGACGCTGGGCTCCCCCATAATTAAAATTACCTTACTGAGGGTGGTTAAGGGTTGGCAGTAAACCTAACACAGACCTCTTATATTTTCTACCATGGCAATGTCAATAGACTTTGAAAGGCACTAGTAGAAGAAATAGGTTAGCAAAACATCTGGGGCTAAAATGAAAAGGAAAAGAGGCTTTTGATCTAAGCAATGTTAGCTCTACAGGATAGGAAAGTATTCAACTTTAACAGGCTAGCAACTCAGTTGGGGTTGTCTGGAAGGAACAAATGGACACAAAGACACCGCCCACTTCGACACAAATAGGAAACAGAAAGCAATGTGTCTGCTATCACCAAGTTTTCCAGGCCTGGCAAGCAAAAGATGAAGAAGAAAGGCAAGGTTTCAAGGAGCACGCTGTAAAGGGCCACAGGCCTTAGAGGAGTCTGTTAAAGGTCACACTCCAGCTGAAACAAACGGAGGGGAAAAAAAGAAAAGGCTCTTCCATGAACTAAGATTAATACATAGAAGGAGACTGGATCACTCTGCTGTACACCTGAAACTACACCATAGAGTAACTATACTTCAATGTATTTTATACACACATATATATGAATATATAAGGAATTTCACAGCAGGTGAGGATTGTAACAAGGACACAAAGGTGCAGAACAACCAGGAGGATCAGAACTGTGGAGGATTCAAGGCCACAAACTGCTCTGCACAACCGCCCGTTACGAATGTGAATCCCTCTCCTCCCAAACAGGAGAGAAGACTTTGTCACTAGACAAAACTCAACTGTTTTGGCACCAAGTTGCCAGGAACACAAGGTTCAAATAAGAAAATGAAAATTAATCTTAAACGTGCAGGATGGACCACAAGGAGAAAAGAGACTCTAGCAGAGTCAGCAGCTGAGAAACTCCGCTGGCAAATTTCCATGGAAAACAATGTATCCTATGCCAACAAAGTATTATTATGCATAGATGAAATTCCTTCTCCAGGAAACAGTTTGCCCATTAGCCTCCTGATCAAAGTGATTCCTCCAGGCTGAGTTTAGTCTCAGGGTCTATCTATTACAGACAGCTGACAGAGGCTAGCAATCTGTCAAAATCAAAAGCCAAGATTTTTCTTTGAAAACTGTTTCACCAGAAACAAAGTTTCTGCTCTGTTTTTGGCTGGCAACAATAACAGTGGGTTAGGACCATATAGTATTATGTAAACATCTTTACTATTTATTGAGAGATGGGAGATGTGCTCGTACAGTTTCAAGCTTGTGGGGATGGGGGTGACATGATGCTAATCTTAAGAGTCCTGGAGACCCTCTGCCATACTGAAAACGTGACACAAACTACTTTGAAATTGGAGATGTTCTGGAAGTGCTCAATTAACAGTCTATTCCGATGGAAGACAACCTACACTGAAGGTGCTGAAGAAGTTATCCTGACTTGACCTTAACACTTACGTGAATGCCTTATGGCTGACACTCAGCAGCATAATACGGAGAGCAGACTTTTGCCTTTCAACTGCTTTAACTGACAGGGAGATTATAGATGTGGGAATTCAACAATAAGGGGTTCATAACAGGCAGACTTGGGGGATTTTGTTGCTAGTATGGGATTAGACAGAGTGCTGTCATTTGTTCACTGCAGTCTAGAGAGCTATGAATGACATCTTGGCTGAGAACAATTTGAGATGAGAAATGGAAGTGGCCTTCCAAGTCTAGAGTTAACAGATGTCTACCCATTCCACACCTTTCTGCATTCCATAGCTTTCTGGAGTAAAAAAAATTAAATAGCTTCCTGAACTGTTCTTCAGAGGCTACACAAAGGAACAGTCAACTGATGGAGGATGCCTCGTCAGCATCTGAGACAGAACAGAGCACCTGGAAGATAAGCCAAACCTGGGAATACGAACTCACACTGCTGTGTCCACTTAACGTCTGTGAAGAGCGCTGGTGCCCGGTTCACCGCTCTAAGATCTCAGCTCAGGGAGTTTATCTGAAGATCAACAGCCAAGTGAGACATAATACAACACCCTAGTGACAGATGAGCAACTACCTGGTAATCCCCCATAGGCAGTGCTTCTCTAGTGAAATAAAGTTGGAAGACGAGGCTTTGCTTGAGAAGAACACCTTGTAAATTCCAATAATCTAAATTTTATAATCTGAATATTCATGTGTCCTGCAAGGGGGGCAGTGGGGAAGATGGCTGGGCCCAAGTCCAGCATACAGAGTCCACTGTAAGACACATCTTACCTGTCCTATTGAGCAGATGGGGAACTCAAGCAGAAGTATGTGAGGAATCTCATCATTAGTAAAACAGCAATGTCTTTTGTTCTAATTTAATTTTACTAGCAACTTCGCTCTTGTTGGGTAAAATTAGGAAGAGAGATGTGAACTCAAAGAGAAGTATGATCAGAAATATTCTGTTCTCAGTACCACATAGACACAGAGAGACAGACACACGCCGTTTACTCTTTTTTCTGGGAAAAATGTTGGATGAGTGGTTTTCAAAGCTTTTTCTTTAAGCAGTTGAATCCATTTTCAAGTGATTTGATTTCATTTAATTTGTATAAACAAAATGGTTTCTAGCCAGAACTAGCCTGGCAACCAAGGTATGGCAGAGGCTCCCCTCACTAATATGCTTAATGATTCATTTACAAAACTTTTGTTTCTGATCTCAGCAATTAGTCCTTCTGGAGGTGGGTTCTGGTAGCAGTTTAGAGATTTGGGGACCCAGAAAAAGAATCATTTAATCGAGTGATAAAACAGCATTTCCACAAAATTCAAAGTTAAAACTGTGACCTGGCCATTTTGGCCTCCTCATGCCACTGGGTAAAAAGTTACTACAGCGGGGTAGGTGCCTGATCCTGGCCGTCAAGAAAAAAAATTGCTATTCTTCTCCATGAGACAAAAGATGACTGGAACTCAAGGGGCCCCCACTGGACTCCTTCTGGTTGTTGGGAGAGACAATCCTCTACGGTTCTCGAGTTCCTGGACATGCCAAGAATGCAAGGTTCTGTTGCTTTTTATCCAAGCCCCCATTTCTCAGGGTTTTGCTGGCAGAAAGTGACTATGACAGTGAGACAACGTCTCCCTTCCAGGATAAAAAGCAAGCCCGTCTATGGTTTGCTGTAAGATTGGCAGATTCCTTAAACTCATTGTTCATCTCTCAGCTCCATCACAAACCCACTGTGTGTGTGATATCCATCCAGGCCCCCCCACGTCACCCTCACAGTACTTCTGGGGCAAGGGGAACTGGTGCATACACGCTGACGTGGGGGATGCTGTGCAGCGACTAGCCAAGTCTGCTGCCCCTGACCTAGGAGTCTCGTGTCTTCTGCCAGCATCCATCCAACAGTAACAGGCTAACTCAGTCAGCTTTTAAGTAACATAAAATCAGATCCCAGAGGTAACACTGATGCTGCCAAATGTTGTGGTAAATGTTAGTGTTTAAGACTAAAGTAATCCTATACAGGGAAGTCCGAAGGTTCAAGATATCTAGGAAGAAAAGATCAGGTCACCACCCCATCAGGTAAAGAAACTTGAGGGGTTGGCTAAAGACAAAGAATAGGATGGCCAGTGAAGAAAGAAGTCACAAATACAATTAATAAACCATGATAAACAATGAACGGGGCTTCTACTTTTTTTCTTTTTTATAAAATATTTACATAACAGTTGCCCTTCCCCTCCAAGATCATATAAACCATCAACTATCATATATAGCCCTTAGGATCTTAAAGTGACCTAGAAGGAATGGATATCACTAAGTGATCCTGGAGTTAGACACTATAAGTGAAAAAAATTTTGGTGGTATATATACATATTTTTAATTATAGGAATGAGAATAAGAGCATGCATGTTTGTATTGGACAACCTAAGGTAGAAGTCATAGTGGGTATCTGTGGATTCTGGCAATCTAGCTTCCAATTTCCCCCTCCTATTAGAACTTCAAACTCTCATTTCTGGGGGAAAAAATCCTCATTATGAACTATCCTGGAGAGAGGGCAATTCTCTGAGCCTGCCTTTCATTATGGAGCCCGTAAGTCAGACAGTTCTATTCACTCCTTAGCAAAGACCTAATCTGGCCAACAATCAAAGGCCAGCCAATTAGACACCTACTTCCAGAATTTTGAAACCCGAGTGAATGATGGAATGATAGTGCAGAGTGTGGGGAGATGGAGACGTCTTGATGGTGGCACGAGCTAGTCGTCAAGACTGTCCCTGCATTGTAACCTTGACTCCGGGGTTTTTGCAGCCTAGTTACCAAAGAATCCCTTGTTCCCCCTGTTTGCCAGGCCTGCTCAGCTTCCAGCCTGCAGTGAATGCAGTAAGCTCCCCAAATTCTCTAGACAGAAACTCGCTCAGTCTCTTGATTCCAAACATACCCACCTACACACTTACCAACCCTTTTTTCCTTCCTAGTCCTATGGAAGGGGAACCATCCTCCTTCCTCCATATGAGGTTACTCACCTCTAATTCGGACTTCATCTCAGGAATTATCTATCAACTACCCGTTCTGTCTCATAAGAACTCAACCTCTCCATCTCAAATGAATTGTTCCTACTAGTTTTTAAACACACATACGTCTCCCATTTAAACAAATAACATCAAAAGCCTTCATTTGACTCCCTGTCTCCATTTAGGGTCAAATTTCTCAAATGAACTGTCTCCATTTTCTGATATCCTACTCACACTAATCTGACTTCCATTCGTCTCCTTATCAAAGTCAATAAACCCCTCTTTGTTATTACATCCTACAAGCATTTTTAGTTCTTGTCTTACTGACTTCTCATAGGCTTCAAAATTTGCCATCTTCTTGCTGAAACAATTTCTTCTCTGAGTCTCAAAACTCTCACCTTCTTCCTACTCTTCCAGGCATTCCTTTTTTGTTTTCCTTACAGGCTCATTCCCCATCCAGCCTTTATCCTAGTCTCTTAACTCTCCACAGCTTCAGTGAAGTTATCTTCTATCTGCAGGTAACTCATAAATTCGTATTTTTAACCCACAATTCTCCAGACCTGTCCACTCAGATACCTCAATGTCTCAGCAGCACTGTGAACCAATTAAAATGCAAATTACCTTATCCTCAAAGCCTTAATCCAAAAAATAAAAGCCGTGGTCCATTTTTAGTATCTCCTCTTTTAGTAAACAGTGTCATGATCCATTTAGTTATGCACTCTAGAACCCTGGGGATCATGAATGACATCCGTACAGAAGTCTTCCGCATTCAATCAATCACCACCTTCACAAAAGCAAAAAAAGCAGCCAACTTTTATTGAGAACGTATGCATTATCAAGTCCTGTTTTAAGTTATCTTGATTGTCTAATTTAGTCATCACAACCACACAGGATGGTTATTATGCCTAACCTGTTGATCTTACCTCCTAAATCTCTTGAATATATCACCTTTGGTGAAGCTCCAATACTTTGGCCACCTGATACAAAGAGCCAACTCACTGGAAAATACCCTGATGCTGGGAAAGATTGAGAGTAAAAGGAGAAGGGGGCGGCAGAGGATGAGATGGTTAGACAGCATCACTGACTCAATCAATGGACATGAGTTTGAGCAAACTCTAGGAGACAGTGAAGGATAAGGAAGCCTGGTATGCTGCAGCCCATGGGGTTGCAAAGAGCTGGACAAGACTTAGTGGCTGAACAACAACTTCACTGATATTTCTGTTGCTGCTCTCACCTCTGTCCAAAGGACCATCTCATTGGGAACTTCTGTTTGGTGTGTCAGCAACTACTGAGTTAATTCACTTATTTCACAGAGCAGTCAATCATCTCGGTCAAAAGAAAAACTGATAACACCTCTTCCTCCTCTTACAGATATATGTGAAAGGGTATCAGAGAAAAGGCAAAACCCACTAACTTGACTTATGAGGCTGTACCCGGGTAGATCTCGAACAACTTGTCCATTTTCATCTTTCACCATCCTCCCGCTACGTTCTGTGCTCCAGTCACACTGGCTTTTTACCAGTCTCTGGTACCTGCCATTTTATGTTAAGTAGGTCTCACACAATGGATTCTCAACAGATACTCACCTGAAAGGATGAGTTAAAACGCCAAACTGCAACAGGGGAATAGATAACCAGTGACCCAAAGAGGGAGAGAGGTATTTACAGGGAACTACAGAGACGAAGAATAGGTGGAATTGGTTTATTGGTTGGTTTACAAGCTAGAGAGGTTAAAACATGCCTAAATGCTGACAGTAGCATCCAGCAGAGGAGAAGTTAATGATGCCTAACAAGGATAGAGTAATTAACGGTGCAGCAACTTTTCTGATTAGACTAGTACTGAGAAAGTCAAGGCCCAGATGGAAGTGCTGGCTTTCAATGGCCTTAGTCACTGTAGCAGAATTTTTTAAAAGTGCCAAAACAAGTTTACAGATTTGGTGGTGGAAAGATGAAAGATAGATAGTTCCAGACTAATGACTTATATTTATTTGTGATGTCAAAAGAGGGATGATCTACTGAAAGTGAGGATACAGGGTTCAGGTTAGAGGAGAACAGTAAAATAAATAGGTAAGTGGGATTGCTCACCAGTAAGTAGTACTGCCAGGCCAGGTGAAGTCAGGACTCACCCGGTGGAGGGCTGCCCAGTAATGGGATATTCTTCAGCTGTGCTTGGGAGCCTTGCACAAAGGTGAACAGTCATCAATGCTGTTTGCCCAAAGGATGTGAAAAAAAGGACAGAGGGCCAAGAAAGCTTGGGACACTGAAAAGAGAGCAAAGAGAGAGAGATATCTCCTAAACCGGACAGACAAAAAGAGAAAATTGAGAAGAGTTAAGGACAGGGAGGTCTGGATAATAGGGAGTTGTCAATGGGCGTTGTTATGAAAATTCAATGAGAAAAGCCTGTAAAACACTTTGCAGAATGGCTGTTATATCCAAAGTAAGTGCTTGAGAAGTGTTTCTATTATTGAGGATTTGATGCAGAAGGCTTAGATCATTGCAGGAGACCCTAAGGATTACCGATGTGTAATAACTGACAGTCTTGGAGAAGTGAGCATACAGAGGGTGAGTTATTTTAATAATAGTAAGAGAACTGAGGTGACGGCTCAGCAAGCATCCAGTCTTCAAAATTAGCTTTGCAGTTCTCTCACTTCACCCTCAATGGGGCTTTAACATAAGCTCTTACTTTCTAATTATTCTTTAATTCATTTAACCTGAGGAAACTGAACTATAGTGGTACTCAAAGTTCTCAAAACATCTCTCAATTGATAAGGATCTTCTGGACTGCATTAACAAACAGCATCAGCACTGGGTACGTGCAGTAGTGACTAATGACCCTGCCCTGCTTTGAAGAGCCCCTTTCTAGTGTAACAGATAATGTGAACCTAAACAAAACGTTGGAAAAATGACAAGGCACTCCACCAAATAAAATAAGATGCTACTATACAGCCACTCGGAGAAGGCAATGGCACCCCACTCCAGTACGCTTGCCTGGCAAATCCCATGGACGGAGGAGCCCGGTAGGCTGCAGTCCACGGGGTTGCGAGGAGTCGGACACGACTGAGCAACTTCACTTTCACTTTTCACTTTCATGCATTGGGGAAGGAAATGGCAACCCACTCCAGTGTTCTTGCCTGGAGAATCCCAGGGATGGGGGAGCCTGGTAGGCTGCCGTCTCTGGGGTCACACAGAGTTGGACACGACTGAAGCGACTTAGCAGCAGCAGCATACAGCCACTAGAATGGCTAATGTCATAGAGACTGACGATACCAAGTGCTGGCTAAGACAGAGCAAAAGCCTGTCATACAGAACTGGCTGAAGCGTGAACTGGCACAACTTCAGAAATTGTACCCCTATACCGAGTAAAGCTGAATGCAGCCTACCTTGTGACTCAGCAACTCTATTCTTGGGTATTTCCCAACAAAGGCACGTGTGTACACATCAAAAGACATGTGCAAAAATGTTCACAGTAGTACTAGTTTTAATAATCCCAAATACCCAGCATGATAGAAGGGATAAATTGTGGTGTGTTCATGCAATGTTCATGCAAGTTTGTATGTATGCAAACTACATACAATGAAGATGGACTAGAGCAACAAACGACAATATATATAAATCTCCCAAACAAAATGTGAGCTTTAAGAAACCAAGACACATGAATGTATGCTCTATGATTCCATGTACGCAAGTTCAAAAGCAGGAAAAACAAGTCTGTGGCAGCAGAAATTAGAACAGTGGTTACCTTTGAGGAGGTAGCAACTGAGAAGGGCATAAGAGGGAGACCTCTGGTGTATTAGTCATGTTCTTTTTCTTGGAGGGGGTATGTTCATTTTGCAATAATTCTTTGAGCTGCACATTTATGATCTGGATCCTTTTTGTCAATCTTACACTTCATTGTCAAGTTTACTTAAAAACAGGAGGCCAGAAATGACTGAAAGGATAATGGAAGAAAAGGCTTCACAGAAAGCTGAGCAGCAGCAGCTGGCTCAGCAGCATCCCCTTTCACCACTACATACAGATTGACTCAAGTGTCACAGAGAGATGAATGACCTAAATCCTATTGTCTAAGATCGCACAACTACTTAATGATAGAGCAGGAATTGGGATTCAGGAATTCTAAGTTCACAGTGCTCTTCAATTCTTGTAGGGATGTTTCTGGGTGTGTATAGAAGGGCCCTTGTCATCCCATCTTCAAAGTAATGAGGACATAAGGGGATGCAAAAAATAGTAATAACACAAAAGTATTCACCAGAGAACAATGACAATTTAAAAACTGGTTCTCACTTCAACATTCCTCCTCTAGCTTACACTAGCTTCTCCTCTGCCACTTCCCATCAACTGCCCTTGTCAGTCCTTGGTGAGCCTCCTCTGTACTATGTCAAACAGGACAATACGTGTACAACGTAAATCAACTGCAAAAGTCAAACTACACGTCTTAACAAAAGATGCAGGATTCTAAGAAGTTGGTAAAAATGCTCCTGGAGAACTGTTAGCAAAGCCATCGACGAAAAGCAGAAACTGGCAGATTAAGGCCATTGTGGAAGAAATTCCTGATGGCTCATCCAGCGTCCATTTTTCCCTTCCCACTCAGTAACAGAATCCTGCTACTTAGTATTCTGTATTTCTATTGTAACAATAAGTAGATACTAATATTGCTTAAGGCTAAGTCTAAAAAGTGGTTATGAATCAATTTTAAACCCCCAAAGCTAAACATAGTCTCAGACAATCCCCTCCTTCTCAAGCAGACATTTGATGCTCCAGCCCAGTTGCACCCTATCTACAGAATGAGGCAATGCTTCACAATGCTATAGTCTGCATATGAAAACACGCATTTGGGGGAATGGGAGGGTTGTTGGAAACAAATCTGGGCGCTAGTCAACTAGGGTTCTTTTACCTGTTAGAGGCAGACACTAGTTAAATGCATCAATAATGTCAGTGGTGTCATAAACAAAAAAGGTTCACATGAAAGGAACATGAATGTTTACATGTAAATTTATGCATGAAAGTTACATAAAATATTGAATTCAGGCATTCACAGCTACTTCAGCCCAAAGACCAGGAAAGATTTAAATGCACTCCCACTGCCATCTACTGCACTCATGCACGATGTCAGGAGCTAATGAACAAAAACAAGATGCCAGCAGAGTTTTCTTAAAGACACCAGCAATTATTATCTTCAAAAAAATCTTGAAATTCCTCTATTATTGTCCATATTCCCACCAGAACAGAAACGGTAGGAAAGGGGGCAGGGCACAACCTTTAAAAGGGTGGCGCAGCCACAAGACATGACAAAAACTGGTTAAAACCAACTTGGTCCAAGATGGTGGAAGATTCGACTTCCAGTGGACCTTGAGCCTCATCACACACTTACTGTAATGCATTAGCACAAACTAAATGACACCCCCACCAGTGCCCTGACTCTTCTGAGGTTAACCATAAAAGGCCAAAAAGTGGGTGATGGCCCAGTTCCCAGAAATCTCTGCCCCTTCCCCTGAAACCGTTGGAATAATCTTCCCACTCGTTAGCCTATAAAATTATCCAGCCCGGAAAACTAACCATATCAAGGTGCATTCTCAGGTACTGAGACAGACTGCATTCTGTCTATGGGTTGTGCACCTCTAAATAAATCCACTTCTTACCTGTCACTTCACTGAATTCCTTCCACCATAAGACAAAGATACTGAGCTTTGGGAATTCCCTGGAGGCCCAGAGGTTAGGACTCGGCTTTCACTGCTGGGGGCGCTGGTTCAATTCCTACCTGAGGAACTAATCCTACAAAGCCGCAGGAAAAAAGAAACCGACCTTCAATAAAGTCCGGAGACCAGCTGTATGCTCTCAATTAAGTTCAAGTCCCAATCTGGTTTGTGCAGTTTCAGCACCACCAAATGAGCAAGCTAGGTTTTGCAGTTACACTCACATCCTGCTTTTGTCATGAAAAACAGGACCACAGACACAAAACTGAAACATTCCCACAGATCTCCCTGGACGCACATTTCTACAAACAAAGCTTCCAGGATGAGGAAAATGACCAAGCGACTTTTCTGGTCTAAGAGGCATTCATAAACAAACAGATTCTCTGGTCTACATTCTTTGGCGTTAAAACCCGTTCTTTTCACAACCCACCTTTCGCCGACGTGCCGAAGACTGTCACTAAAACGCCACACATCAAAGACAGAACAAAGACTCCTCTCAAGTAACAGAGGCGCAAGGGGCCCTTAATGGATGGCACGGAATTTATCCACGACCGTTTCTGCTCTAAATTAACACGTACAGGAGACTGCCTTCTCCTAGCTCCACCCCGGTAACACAGAAGGGAGGCGGGGATCCTTATTTAAGAGGAGCTGATGTCAGGGCCAGCAATGCTTCTCCCTTCCTCGAGGGCTTCGGTTTGGGCTGTGCCAATGGGATTCTTCGCACGAGATCTCACGGCAGCTAAAAACGGCTGGCCAATGGAGGGATGCTCGGCTCACAAAGAGATAACTAGGGCACAGCTGTTATACAACCGATACCCGACGCCGGACGCCAGTCCGAGAGGTCCCCTAGGAGTCTGACCTGGGAGCCACAGCATCGGCGGACAACGAGGCACTTCTGCTGGAGAGCTGTTTAACGCGACCCTCCACCAGCAGCTGCTTCGCCGGCGTGCGAAAATGCAAGGAAGGGCGAGGACAGAGGAAGAAGAGGGTCGTGATCCACGGGGCGCGGGTTTCAGCCGGGTCCGTCAGGGGCCCAAGCCCCGGACCACCTCCCCCACGCCGACGGTCACTCCCACAGAGGCGGTACCTGTTTCCGCATGTTATTCATGACGCCCATGAAACCTGCCAACAATTTGGCTTCCTCTCGAGCAGCAAGTTTCTTCTCGGTCTTCTTCTTGCTGCTCTTCTCTACCCCAGAGGCTGCCATCCTCCTTCGGTCAGCGCGGCTCACGCCCGGGACTCGCCGGGCCGGGCGAGGGGTTGCACTTTCCAGGCACGCTGGGGCTTGTGTTCACCAAACCACCGAGGCTGGGAGAGTGGCTGGCTGTACCACTCCGCCTGCGGAAGCGCGGGGACACCGCAGACCTTGCAGTAGGGCAAGGCCAGACGACCCGCTCAGAAGATCGCTGTAAGGCGATGTAGTCGCTGGGCTGCGTCTCCAGCAGAACCGGAGCCCGGAGGAGGAGCCTGCGCACTTGGCTCGAGGGGGCGGGGCCGCTAAGAAGGCGTGGGGGGCGGGGCCTACGCGTCAGAGCCGCGCGCCTCTCCGAGCGGCTGGAGGCCGGTGCCGAACGTCCTTTCCGTGCGCCGCTGTTTTGGTTTCTAGCTGGTCCAGAGTTGCGCGTTCCTTTCCCTTTGCCCAAGACAGGTTTTACAAATTTGGCTGACGTGGTGAGATTATCTTTTGGGGATAATTGGGTGATAGAAGGCATTAAAGAGCGTCCCGTTAGCGTAAACTCCGTAAGGACCAGCGTCGGTGTTGCCGTATCAGAAGATGACATGCTGTAGGCGCTCAATATTAAATGGGAGGAGACCACCACGTACTGCAAGTTAAGGTTTATTGCATGGAAAATAAGGTTTATTTGCTTGGGATTCATAAAGCAAGGATACACAGTCCCCATTGGTGTTTCCCTGATGTGGAATGGCTGCCTGCTTAGGCTGGTTTACTTCTCAGTGTTTGAAACTAAGATCAGGTGTCAGCTTTTCCAGAAATCTCCAATTAGGCTTCCCAGAGTAATCATAGAACTCATGAGATGCTTTTTGTAACTATAAATCATATTATTTCTAGCATATAATATCTATAATATAAGGTTATTTGAAATTTACATTTTGAAAACTTATACATATCCCTTTAATTTTCTACCTAGGTCTATATAGGAATATGGGAGAAGGAAATGGCAACCCACTCCAGTATTCTTGCCTGAAAAATCCCGTGGACAGAGGAGCCTGGTGGGCTGCTGTCCATAAGGTCGCACGAAGTCAGACACGACTGAAGCGATTTAGCATGCATGCATGCATATAGGAATATATAGAAACATGCTTTAAGTAAAATAATTGACTATCAAAGCATTGCACTTTCTCTTGATTAGGAGAAAGCAATACAGTATAATTCAAATGAAAGAGCAAGTGGCTTATAAGGCGCTCCAAAAACAAACAAAAATCTAAGCAAAAAAAAAAAAAGGCTTTAAAAAAGGGAGTTTGCTGGTGGTCCATGGTTATGACTGCGCTTCCACTGCTTCCACCTGGGGTGCTGGTTGGATTCCTGGTGGAGGAAGGTGCAGCCAAAAAAAAAAAAAATCTAAGCATTCTTAGAAAAGAATAAGACATTTATACCTCTGTGTACCTTTTAATTTTTTTTAATCTAAATGTTCTCAGATCTTCTGTTTTAACTAGTCAAGACAGTCATCCTTGAGTATTTGCAGGTTGGGTCCAGAAGCTGTTGGGGATACCAAAATCCACAAATGCTCAGAATCCCATAGTGAACCCTCCATATCCATGGTTCTGCAACAGGTGATTCAACCAATTGTGGATCATGTAGTACTGCATGTACTTATTAAAATAAAAATCACTCTGTCAGTACTCAGTTCAGACCCCTGTTGTTAAAGAATCAACTGTAATTTGAGACTTTAGAGTGGACCCTGACAATAGAAACCATTTATCCCCTAATGGAGTTAGAGGAAATTTTTGTTTACTTTATTAAATGACCTAGAAAAGTGAAGAATGAGTATATTTAAACTTTTTTTTAATTGAAAGGAAGTAGAAACCTGTCTTCTTACTCTAAGGCTTTGGAAGACACCAAGGATCCTGGATTCAAAGGCAGAAATGTAGGCGATGAGGTAGCATGCCGTTCTGTAATAAGGCAAAGGAATCAAGGAATAGCATCCTCTCTACTTGATGTCAGAAAAAGTCCTTTCACGCACTGCAGAACACGGAACACTAAAGGCCATGGGAGAGCCTTAGGATTCAGAGCTTAGAGACCATGAAAGTTATACAGCACAGAGGTTAGGCAGAAGGCTCGCCTGGATGCAGAGTCAAGTATGCCGCTCTCTAGACTGCCAACTTTGAACAAGTTGCTTAGCCTCTCTTGTGTTTAAGTCTCCTTATCTGTAAAAATAAAACTTACCATGGAACTGTTATAAGGTTTGCAAAAATACTTACGTTGTGGGAAGGGAACCCCTTCCAGGGCCCGAAAGGGGGCGCTTGTCTAACACTTGGAAATGAATTGTCTGAGGAGACGCATGTGCTGACAAAGCAAGAGATTGTATTGGGGTACCTGGGTGGAGAGCAGTAGGGTAAGGGAAGCCAGGAGAACTGCTGTGACACGTGGCTCACAGTCTCAGGTTTTATGGTGACGGGGTTAGTTTCCCGGTTGTCTTTGGCCAATCATTCTGACTCAGAATCCTTCCTGGTGGTGCGTGCATTGCTCAGCCAAGATGGATGTCAGCGAGAAGGATTCTGGGAGGTCATAGTGGTGTCTCCTTTTGACCTTTCCCGAACTTTTCCAGTTGGTGGGGCTTCCCTGGTGTCTCACGTGGCTTCCCTGGTGGCTCAGATGATAAAGAATCTGCCTGCAATGCAAGAGACCCAGGTTCGATCGCTGGGTCAGGAAGATCCCTGGAGAAGGGAATGGCAACCCACTTCAGTATTGTTGCCCGGAGAATTTTATGGACAGAGAAGCCTGGAGGGCTACAGTCCATGGGGTCACAAAGAGTTAGACACGACTGAGTGGCTTTCACTTCACTTTCCTGGTTGGTGCTGGTACTTCCCTGTTCATTACGAGGACCTCCTATTGTAAAATAATTAATGCAAATGGTTACTATGGTGCCTGGCCAGGTTGGGTGGTTTTAGTCAGTGTGCTTCTTGTAACAGCTTGGTGCCAGAGCAAGGCAAAGAGTATCACTTTACTGAGTTGACAATATTAACTATTGTTATTTAATCCAGAATTTCTTAAAATGTGTTCCTCAGAAACCAGTTCTATAAACCATCCCCCTCCTCTCTCCTGAAATAGGATCCCTGGGAATACTACTTTGGGAAACAAGTAATGTGTCCTTCTCAGAGAAAAATCTCAAGTATACTTGTATGTTAAGTGTTTGGAAATGACTTATCCCTATTGCTTGAAACTTGATTAGGTATAATTTGCTGTTGTAGATGACATTTTGAGGTTTCTTACCTTTTCTAAATGTCTGAAAACCTCCTTTGTTTCTTTTGTAAAGATTAACTAATGAATGGAGGGCTCATTCACCTGGAGGGAAGAATCCCGGGCAGACCAGAAAACTGACTTCAGTCTTGGAGACGCTGGAATCACTACCTGAAAAAGAACTTTAAATCTGGATCATTGTTGCCAGCCAAAATCTTTGCCTTCTCTGCCCACCGAGGCCAAATGAAAAATGTGGAGACAGAGTTTGAAGAATAGAAAGATGGCTTTTATTCTCAGCCTGCAGAGAAGGGAATACAGTAGACTCATGCCTCAAGAACTGTGCTCCCCCTCCACGAGGAGTCTAGGGGCTTATATAAGGCAAGGGCTCACATTCAGGATCAGTGATGAGGAGCAAAGGTGACAGGATCTTGATTACTTCCTCTTGCATTGTTTCAGAGAGAGTCATAAACTGGTGTCAGTAACCGGGTATCTGATTCTGGCAGTTCAGTGGCTCTGACCTCCTTTCGGATATGTAACTTTAAGGGGGAAGGGTGTTGTAAGGGTAAACACCAGATAGGGGATGTATTTAGCATAGACTCAAAGGAGAAAATGTGAATTGTAACTCCTGCAGAGTTAGGGGGCAGAAAAGCAAGCTTAAAGACATGCAGAAGTTAAGAATCTAGGAATGTTCAGGCCTACTCACTGTTTTATCTTCTTTGTTCTCAGGAAAGGGAAAAAAAAAAACCTCATTCCTCTTTTCCTTGTCACTGCAACATTATGACAGTGGAACTCTAGGTTTTAGAAACCTTTATCAATATGACAGGCAAAAAAGTGATTTTTTTTTTGCGTGTTATTTTAGAAATTCCTAATGAGACTGAACATTTTTTCATGTTTATTGGTCATTTATGTTTTTTATTTCATGCATTTTCTATATTGTCTATGTCCTTTGTTCATTTTCCTTTTGGATATTTTTTTTCTTATTGATTTGTAAGCATGAAACCGAGCAGGACCCTGTGGGTCTTCAGGGCACAAAAGTCTTTCTGTGCATTTCTTGTTTGTAGGAAATAGTCTTCACAAAGCTTCCATGACCTTCCCTGAGTTCCCAAGGGCAGGTTCAAAGAGCTGCTAATCAAGGAAGGGAGGAGATGCAGAAACAGGAGAAGAGCAATCAAGAAACAATAGTACAGCCTTGGGGCAGGCTCCTGGTTTCCCCCCACCCCCTCAATGAATATACACAGCAATATCTTTGAGCTATTCTGCCGATACTGAAACCCCTACCAGAAAAAGTTAACTGTGTGCGTCCCACCAGCATGTAGACCCCAGATTGGTTGGACCAGAAGATTGACAATGCTGACTCCCAATTACCTCACCATCAACCAATCAGAAGAATGGCTATGAGCTGATCACACCCACCTCTTTGAACGGTTACTATAAAATTCATTACCTCCTCTGGAGCCACCACGTAGTTCTGAGGGCATTAGTCTGCTCTGCTTCCCCTTGCCTGGTAAAGCAATAAAGCTGTTCTTTTCTATTTCACCCAAAGCTCTGTCTCTGAGATTCAGTTTGATACTAGGGTACAGAAGCTGAATTTCAGCTACAAGCATGGTTTGTTAAGGTGGGTTTTAGGCAAATTAAATGTGAGATAATATATGCATAAAATATCCAGTAAGTCATTGAAGACACAGGATAAGGCCAACAAGAAAAGAATACTCACTAGGGAAAATAGAATACAGATTTGACCCTGAGGAAGAAAAGAATTCAGCAGAAGCAAAAAATGAAGTATTCAGAGTGATCTGGATAAGCATGGCCTCATATGATCCTTACCAGTCATGCTTCCCTATATTATACAATTTAGTGTGGCATCCATGACTGCAGGAAGTCCAGTCTTTTTTGAGTTTTACTCCCCAAGAACTGTATATACAAGAAGCCCCGGGCGTTCTGATTAGTGTCCAAATATTTGTCTAGCTATTATTTTTCCTTCTTAAACCCAAAACTCAGAGTGCCCCCTTGAGGTCAGAGGATTCCGCAGAACGGCTCTGATGCTGTAACACTCCATAATGTGCTGCTGTTGCTTTGTGGACCGAAATGCCTGGTACACTGCCTTCTGAAACCCGAGCAGACTGAAGGCATGCCCTGACCAGCCCAAGCTGTTGTTACCCAGAGACCATCAGCACTGTCACTGCCCTTGCTGACCCTGAACCTCAGGGTTGCTGTCTACTGACCCAGGCCAACCTAACAGTGGCTATAATTATGCCACAGATCCTAGCCCAGGCGATGGCTATTCTCTTTGTACAAAGGAGAAATGCACAATTTGTTGTCATGTGAAATTGAAACTGTACCCTATAGGGTTAACCGAAACTGGCATCTTAAATCCCAAGTGTGTCTTACAAAACAGTAGATAAGGGAATAGGTTATTAAAACCCTCTCTGTAACCTCCCTTTACTAGTTAGTAAATGAGTTGTTTTTCTTAAACAACTAATTTAGTTGTTGTTTTTCTTAATTATCTACCCTCCAAGCTTCCTGTAGCCCAGATAATATATTACAGGGCTCCTTAACCACCCCTATAGATAATGTCTCTGACGTATGGGTCACTATGGTAACAGGTGGATTTAAGTTGTTTTCTAGAAACCTAGAGTTGACTCTTATCCAGCTCAAACTGGTCAAGAGTGGTTGGGACCACCAACCCCCAGACTGGGCCTGCCCAGGTGTCCAGTGAATGACCTTTTGACATCAGGAGGCTAAAAACTGCCATTTTTGAACATGTATCCCACGAAGAAGCACATAACCCAGAAACACCTCTCACCTTTTCCCTACCTCCAATCACCTTTCCCCACACCTAAAACCACCCTGCTTTTTAAAAAGTGTTTATTTTGTTTATTTTTGGCTGTGCCGGGCCTTGCTTGCTCCGCGGGCTTTTCTCTAGTCAAGGCCAGCAGGGGCTACTCCCGGGGTTCTGCTTGCAGGCTTCTCACTGCGGGGGCTGCTCTCGCCGCAGAGCATGGGCTCTAGTGTGCTCAGGCCTCAGCAGCTGCAGCTCCTGGGCTCTAGAACCCAGGCCAGTGGTGGTGGAGCACGGGCTTAGTTGCTCTGCAGGATGTGGGCTCTTCTGGAATCAGGGGTCGAACCCATGTCTCCTATATTGGCAGGTGGATCCTTTACCATTGAGCCACCAGGCAAGCCCCGCCCTGCTTTAATATCCCATAAATATTTTGCCTTCCAGAGGGCAGATCTGAGACTTGTTCTCCCGTCTCCTTGCTTGGTTGCCTCATGAATAAACTTTCTCTGCTATAAACACTAACTGGATGCGCACCCAATATGACTTGGCCTGACCACCTTCAAATGCTTATAATTCGCATAGGTACTTGCCTGAAATCCATCAAAGTGTTCAGGTCTTTTGAGTGAAAAATTTTCATGGCCAAGCAGAATCTTTGGAGTTGGTTCTGGGATACGAGTCTGCCTTTTCCCCAGGTTGCTGGCCTCCTGAATATAGGCAAGCTTTCCTTTTCCAATCAACGCTTTCCTCTCCAGTACTGGTTTTAGAGCAGTGAACACCCGAAGCTGAGTTTGGTAACAAGCATCTTTGTCCAGCTCATCTGGAATAGCCATCTGATACTCTTCTCAGTTTCTCAGCTGCACTCAACGCCCATGTTTTTAAGGACAGTTGTGTTCTCCTGCACTAATCTGTCCTCATCATTTGTCACTGCCCTCTCCTCTCCCTGACAAAAACACAGATAGGAGCGACCCTATAAAGTCAGTGAGAATCCTGCTCCCACACCCCCTTCTCACTGGAGACTTACAGACCAGACTTTCTAGGTAACTCTTTCCAGCTTCTCTAAGTTTCTTTTCTATCGTCTTCTCCGTGTTTTCACCAGCCTTTCCCCATACTTCATACATCTTTCCAACAATAGACAAAACAGAAAAATTCCAAGCAATTCTTTTCTAAATCCCCAAATAGGTTGAGCACAATTTTCACGTATCCATTGTTGTACCAACATTCAAAGTCTTTTGCGAAAATCTTTCATGACTGTGAGGAAGTGGTTCAAAGAGACAGCCTATGATATGGAAAGATAGCAGAACATATTGAAAATGTGTAGAAAAACTGGAAACCAAACTATAAATCAAACTGCTAACAGTGCTTATTTACAGAGGAAGAACATAAATTAAAAAGGAAAAATTATTCTCATGATCCCTCAACATAGGCTCTTCTTATTTGAAGTTTTAACATTTGTTTTAGAGAAACAAATAAGGACTGAACCCAGTCTGCTGTGTTGCAGGCAGATTCTTCACCGTCTGAGCTACCAGGGAAAAGCCGTAATAGAAACAGCAAATATATGGGAGTTACAAATATTACAAAGTTCTTTAAGAAATGCTTCTGGATATGTGTCTCTTGGCACAGAATTTTGGCACTTTGTTACATTCAGATACTTACACTGAAGTATCTAAAAGGTCCTGATCAGGTCCTTCATAGTGCCAGTCAACTGATGAGAGGCTGGGAAGGAGAGGCCTGAGCAGCTGCCATGAGCTAAGAATACATCTCTACTGGCCCCAACCACAAAGCCATCAAAACTACCAATAAAAGACACTCTGGCATGAATGTTGAGATGGTTGCCTCCTTCTGTAGATGGGGTAGGAGCTAAGAAGAAAGTAACAAGGATGAGATAGCCTTGAAATTCTCTCAGTCTTTGAAGAGCAGCTAAGTATCTCAGATACTGTGTGCGACAGAGCTATAAAAGCAAATGGTAGTGGTTTAGTTGCTGAGTCGTGTCCGACTCTTGCAACCCCATGGACGGTAGCCTGCCAGGCTCTCCTCTGTCCATGGGATTCTCCAGACAAGAATACTGGAGTGCGGCGCCATTTCCTTCTCCAGAGGATCTTCCCAACCCAGGGATCAGACTCAGGTCTCCTGCACTGCAGGCAGATTATTTACCGACTTAGCTACGAGAATACAGAACTTTAAAAGCAAAATTCTTGAACAAAGTTATTTGTTAGAATGTGTCTAATTTTTGGATTTCCCAGGTGGTACTAGTGGTAAAGAACCTGCCTGCCCATGCAGGAGACATGAGGGATGCAGGTTTGATCCCTGGGCTGGGAAGGTCCCCTGGAGCAGGGCATGGCAACCTGCTCTAGTATTCTTGCCTGGAGAATCCCATGGGCAGAGGATCTTGAAGTGCTACAGTCCATAGGGTCACAAAGAGTCGGACATGACTAAAGCAACTTAGCATTCACACATCTAATTTTTATTAGTGAGGGAGTCAGGAATTAAGCAATTAGCCAATAGAGTTGGTCTTCTTGCTTCACGCACACACAAACGTGTATACAGTTAGCAAAAGGAAATGTGGTTAAATGAGATACAAACCTGAGGAACATTCTACAGGGTAATAAAACCATAGTATCTTCTGGGTTAATTTCTCTAAAGGTTATACAATCATAACACCTTATCAAATCCTTCAGGGTAACCTCCAACTTTCTAGGGCTATGGCACCATTTGCTCTTTTATCAGTTGTGGGTGTTGGTCAAATATACCTTGAAAACAAAGCTACTAGAATCAGATGAGGGTAAACCAGGACTGCATGGTTCCACTCTACCTCCCGGCTGAAGAACCTCCCTCCAGTATTAAGTTTGAAAGTTCTCAAAATGTGTCTTTGTAAGGGAGCCAGTATTTTCACGTACCACCATGGCTAAAATTGTGTATAAAATAGGAATAAAGGCTCCAGGAGGCACGCCTAGGGATTCTTCCTGTGACTTTCAGCATTTGGAATGTGTGAAATTGGTTTTGGCTGCTCAGAAACATCTATTATCCACCAGGTAATTCCCCACTGAGAACTCTTTAGGCAAAATGATCATTCCCTTCTAGCTGCCTTCACAACCAAAGCTGCTTCTTTTAAATTCAAGAGTCATGTAAAATAAATAGCCAGTGGGAATTTGCTGTGTGATTCCAGGAACTCAAACCCAGCTCGAGTGAGCTCTTTGACAACCTAGAGGGATGGGGTGGGGAGGGAGGTGGGAGGGGGGCCCAAGAGAGAGGGGACATGTGTATACCTATGGCTGATCCATGTTGACGTATGGCAGAAACCAAAACAACGTTGTCAGTTCAGTTCAGTTCAGTTCAGTCGCTCAGTTGTGTCCGACTCTTTGTAATTATCCTTTAATTAAAAATAAATAAAATTTAAAAAGAAACGAGTTAAAGAAGTGCTTGTAAAGTCAGGACCAAGTGAAATTTTGGTGGCAAGGGTTTGTTTTTCCTTCTTACCTTTGTATTCTTAGTCCTAACAAGGCAAACACTCAGTAAAATGAAGTAAGCCTATACAAGCTTAACTAGACTATAAACATTAATGCTTCTTGTCTGTAAACTTTACCTAGTACTAAACAGAGTGTGTGAATTGCCTGTTCAAATTTCAAGGAGATCCAACCAGTCCATCCTAAAGGAGATCAGTCCTGGGTGTTCATTGGAAGGACTGATGCTAAAGCTGAAACTCCAATACTTTGGCCACCTCATGTGAAGAGTTGACTCATTGGAAAAGACCCTGAGGCTGGGAGGGATTGGGGGCAGGAGGAGAAGGGGACGACCCAGGATGAGATGGCTGGATGGCATCACCGACTTGATACACATAAGTTTGAGTGAACTCCGGGAGTTGGTGATGGACAGGGAGGCCTGGTGTGCTGTGATTCATGGGGTCGCAAAGAGTCGGACACGACTGAGCAACTGAACTGAAGGCAATAAGGTATCCTGTTACCCTCACCTTCCTCCATTTGTGAGGCTGAGTCCTCTAAATTTTGTCTTCCACAAATGATTCAAAGAGGTAGTAATCAAATGTGTCCCCAAATTTGGTTCACTGTGGTTCTTAAAGGACAACTTCTCTTTGGGGGTAATATTAATTTCTAAGCCATCAGAAATGAACAGAACACTTTGTACTTTCTACTTACTGGGCATTAACTGTGACTTGCTTCACAGAGACAAGGAGAGAGGAAGTCATTTTCAAGACAGAAATATCATTATTGGTTGATAGACCCTACAGTATTCTCACAAAATGTATGGAAGTCATTCAAGTCCATTCTTTACCTGGTAATCTGTGATAAAGTTTTAGGAAGAATCTTAGTATAGCACAAAAGCATTTAACTATTTGAGGTGTATTTGTGTGTGTATTTGTGCGTGTTTGCGTGTGTGTGTATGTGTGTGAAAGAGGTGGACACTTAAATGTTGATTCGATTGTCTGAGAAATAATCTAGATTTTAAGAGAGAGATTGGTCCCAAGTCACAGGAGCTCCGTGTTAAGGCAAAACCAATCCATGGAAGGTGCTATGATCCCTTCACCCTCTGGGCTGCCTCACGTGGGGACTAAGAGGATGCCTCAGTCTGCAAACTAGATGCAGCTGTATTTAATGCTTAGATCTAAGAATCTGACATTAGTCATGGCTCCAGTTCTCTGGGTGAGGCAGGATGCAATTTGTTCTGAAAGTGCAACTAAGGGAAGGAAGCTCAGTAGGGAATGAGCTGAAAAGAGGAAAACTCTTCAGAATCAAGTTGTACTTGGTTCTCATAGCCAAAGCGAAAAACCTCCTACAGTAAAAAAGAAAATTGTGTTTCCTGCTTTAGGGAAAGCTCCAGGGGAGCCCAAGCCACAGTTGCAGTGTTCTCAGAGAACACTGACTCTCTGTCACCACCAGGAGAGAGGTTAGAATGAATATTTCACTTCATCCAGTGTTGGAACCCAGTTTGAACTCAGAGGAATGGAGATTAAGACAGAATCTTTGATCTCTTGTTCCTGATTCATATCTTGTCCTCATTCTGTCTCCAGTGATTTTCCCAAATCTTTGTGATTTCCAGCTCTGTTCCGTTCTCTGGTCATGTGTGAATAATGATGTAGAAGATTAGGACAAGGATGTAAGTTAGGATTAAGATACAAATATTTGTTTTGCAGCTCTCCCCCAAGCCACCTTCTGTGCATCTAGAAAGCTAAGTTTATGAGTTTTTCTAGGGTTTAGCATGTTTCCTTTAGCAGACACATGGTAGAGTCTCAGGGGTCAGTAAAACCTCAGCCTATAAGAAAAGTATGACATAGCAACTTAATACATGGGGAAATGAGTATGAACTCAAGACTTCAAAAACACATATGTTTTCTGACACTGACTTCTCCAGTGCCCCAGCAGCAGTAGCACTGATTCACCACTAACTCTCATGTGTACTTATAATACCAATATTTGGGTCTTTGATATTTTCCCCACCAAAAAGGAGCCTGGACTCCCTGGACTGTAGCAGTTTCCAAGATTAGAAACAGGAAAAAAAAATTGAAATGGGTCAGGAAATATCCTTCTATTGCCAGAAAACAAGAATTCTTTAAAAATACATTTGAGTTAGTGCTAAAAGGGCATAGGCACCATATTAAAGGTGTTCTTGTTTGGTGGTTCAGATGGTAAGGCGTCTGAACCACCCTGGGTCAGATGCCTAGTTCGGGAAGATCCCCTGGAGAAGAGCATGGCAACCCGCTTCAGTATTCTTGCCTAGAGAATTCCATGGACAGTGGAGACTGGTGGGCTGCAGTCCAGGGGGTCACAAAAAATCAAACATGATTGAGCAACTAGCACTTGTCAAAATTTTGAAAAATTCACAATCAAATTATGATTTTTTAAGTTTCTAATGATAAAAGATTAAAATAAAATGTAAGAAAAAGTATGGATACAAGACAAAAGAATGATGAAGATGAATAGATCTGTTCAATTTTTACTTATTAATGATATGAAATAGTAAATAAAACAGTAGGTAGTTTTTCCCTTCCACTTTCTATGTCTTGCTAAAGGATAATTTTTAAAAGCAGCCATTATTTCTATATGACATTCTTATGTAGATATAAAGTCCATGTGACTCATTAATTAATGAGGGAAACAGCCCTGTGTTACCACTTGATCAAAGGAGAATTAAAAGAAACATATATATATATACATACATACATATATATATATATATATACAGTCGATAAGGAATGCCAAAGTAAATTTACAAATAAATGAAAATGGGTTTATCTACAGCAATAATAAATTGCATTCAACTGTTAATTTGCATTTCTATGGAAAAAATCCTTTGTACTAAAATATTAGTTCACTACAACTTACAGAGTCATAAAATGGTTCACTTTTCCAACAAAGGTCTGTCTAGTCAAAGCTGTGGTTTTTCCAGTAGTCGTATATGGATGTGAGAGTTGGACCATAAAGAATGCTAAACACCAAAGAATCGATGCTTTTGAACTGTGGTGTTGGAGAAGACTCTTGAGAGTCCCTTGGACTGCAAGGAGATCTAACCAGCCCATCCTAAAGGGAATCAGTCCTGAATATTCACTGGAAATACTGATGCTGAAGTTGAAGCTCCAATACTTTGGCCACTTGATAGGAAGAACTGATTCATTAGAAAAAACCCTGACGCTAGGAAAGATTGAAGGCAGGAAGAGAAGGGGACAACAGAAGATAAGATGGTTGGATGGCATCACTGACTCAATAGACATGAGTTTGAGCAAGCTCTGGGAGATACTACTGGTGTGAAGGACAGGGAAGTCCATGGGGTCATGAAGAGTCAGACGCAACTGAGCAACTGAACAACAACCACAAAATGGTTTATTGTGGAGGAAAAATATGACTTTCTTCTTCTTTTCTATGTTCTTTGCTGGGACCACTGTACCAAAAGACAGATTCATAAGAGAAACCATACAAATTCGTTTAATATAAGTTCTATGGGACACTTCATAAGGGAATGAAGACCTGAAGTGGTTGTACTTGAGTGTTTTAAGGCTAGGTCTGATGAAGAGTAGAGAGTGGTGCAACAATGTGATAGGACAAGAAAGGATATGATCCAAGTATAGGAACCTGTTCAGATTCCTCTCTTGGAGATAAGGATGTTCCTTTCCCGAAGTATTGAGAGTGTACCATTCACATGAGGATTTATTTTTTAATTGTTTCATTTATCTATTTCTGGCCATGCTGGGTCTTTGTTGCTGCACAGACTTTCTCTAGCTGTGGAGAGCGGAGGCTACTCTCTAGCTGTGGTGCGTGGATTTCTCAGTGCTGTGGCCTCTCTAGCTGCAGAGCCGAGGCTCTAGGGTGTGGGAGCTTCGTGGTTGTGGCTCCCAGACTCTAGAGCACAGGCCCAGCAGTTGTGGCCCACATGGGCTTAGTTGCTCTGTGGCCTGTGGGATCTTCCCAGATCAGGGATCGAACCCAGGTCTCCTGCACTGGCAGGTGGATTCCTATCCACTGCGCCACCAGAGAAGCCCTCACATGAGGGTCTTATAAACTGCTTCAGAATAAGGCAAAGCCTGTCCTGCACATGCTGTCTCTCAGATTTCTTCAGCATAATATAGTCAATATGCCAAGGTGCCATATTTTGAGGTAGTATGTCCTGAACCCCATCAATGAATCAATAGAAAATGTACTAGACAGGACAGTTAATTTTTTTTCCCAAATTTCAAAGTCTTTCACAATTTTTCCTCACAGTCTGTTTATAAAGTATACGCTGCTGCTGCCGCTAAGTCACTTCAGTCGTGTCCGACTCTGTGCGACCCCGTAGAGGGCAGCCCACCAGGCTCCCCCATCCCTGGGATTCTCCAGGCAAGAACACTGGAGTGGGTTGCCATTTCCTTCTCCAATGCAGGAAAGTGAAAAGTGAAAGGGAAGTCGCTCAGTCATGTCCGACTTGTAAAGACATAATGGACTGCAGCCCACCAGGCTCCTCGGTCTATGGAATTTTCCAGGCAAGAGTACTGGAGTGGGGTGCCATTGCTTTCTCCATATAAAGCATATAAATGTCTTTATTTTTATGTCTGTATGCAGGGAAGAATATATACAGGCAATAATAGAGGTAGATATTGTTACAAGAAACAAAAAATGATCAGCACCAGCAGCCACATGAAGTAATAGAATGAGGATATGACAGTTTTTCAGCACACCCATTTGTTGTGCAAGAAGATAATGTATTCCAAGAAAATAAAAGAGCCATTTATACCAAAGAGAATTGGCTACATAGACTCAACCCCTAACCACCCAGGAGAAGATGTATCTATATCTTTGCTATGCAAAGTGTGGTTCCAGGACCAGTAGCATTAGGATCACTTGGGAGCTTGCCAGAAATGTAGAATCCAAAAAAAAGGAAAGAAAGAAAAGGAGATGTAGAATTTCAGGTCCTATAAACCTAAAGAATCAAAGTCTGTAGTTTAACAAGTTTCACAGATGATTTTCATGTACCTTAAAGTTTGCAAAACCCTGATCTACATATTCTGCTAGTTATAATGGGACACATCAAATGGAAGCCTTCAATTAAACCTTCACGTTAAACTGTTAAGTCAGAGCGGTAAGCTATTTGGTTCTATATGGCCAGGCATAGAAAATGTGAAAGAACGTAATATTTTGTAGAGAAAAACTATGTATCAAAACATTAAAATCTATATGAGAGGCAGTTAATTAAAAGTAACGGTGAGTTTTGACTATAATAGAGGTTTAATTTAGTAACCTGTGGTTTGGGGTAGAGTCACCGGAGAAGGCGATGGCACCCCACTCCAGTACTCTTGCCTGGAAACTCCCATGGACGGAGGAGCCTGGTGGGCTTGCAGTCCGTGGGCTCGCTTAGAGTCGGGCAGGACTGAGCGACTTCACTTTCACTTTTCACTTTCGTGCATTGGAGAAGGAAATGGCAACCTGCTCCAGTGTCCTTGCCTGGAAAATCCCAGGGACAGGGGAACCTGGTGGGCTGCCGTCTATGGGGTTGCACAGAGTCAGACACGACTGAGGCGACTTAGCAGCAGCAGCAGCAGCAGCAGCACTGGTTTGCAGTAGAACTGTATAATTGAATTCCAAATCCAATTGAGAAGCAACAATTTGCCTATCCAAATCCTTCAGTGCTAATAATCAGCATAATATGTGTGTATGTTTTGTCCTCATTATAGGTTTTGAAAGCATTTATAAGAATCTGATATGTTAATTTATGATTTTAAATCATTTATTTACCTTTATTTTTTGGCCATGTGACCTGTGGGAGCTTAGTTCCCTGACCAGGAGTCAAACTCAGGTCCCATGCATTGGAAGCGTGGTTTCTTAACCACCTGACCTCCAGAGAAGTCCTTAAGCCATTATTTAGACACTATAATTTTAAATAAATTTGTAATCAGTGCTTGAGTATCTGAGAAATTTTGACTTGTTAAATCTGTGATTCACTGGGAATTTGAATGTATGAATATTTTGGATAATGTTTATTGCTTGGTAATTAAAGAAATGCTGATTGCTTAATGCATCAGTCAGGTTCCTGCTGATCATATAATACTGAGGTATAAAATACAACTCCCAAATCTCTTATTTCATGTTCACGGCCTATAGGTGGGGACTGGTGAGTCTCCTTCAAACTCTGCATTAAGTATGTTCCATGTGTCTCTATTGTGGGATCAGTGAATACTCAAGGATCTTTTCAAGTCAGATGACTAAAGTACAAGAGAAGAGAGTAGAAATGGGTAATTACCTGGACTCGAAACTGACAGGCTCTCTTGTCTACCCACATTCCATTGTCAAAGCAAGTCACGTGGCCAAGGCCAACATCAAACAGGTAAGGAATGCGCTGCCTGCAGTGAATCGCGGCAAAGGAGGGGAGGGAGGGAAGACTTGTGAGCAGATAATGTAGTCTACCACTCTTATTACATCCATGAGATTAAAATATTGGATATTAGCCAAGTGCAAATAGTAGTGACCGTTCTTCATGTACTAAGTCGTAATAGTGCATGTGTGCCCAGTTGTGTCTGAATTGTTGCAACCCCGTGGACTGTGGGCCGCCAGGCTCCTCTGTCCATGGGATTCTCGAGGCAAGAATAGCTGGAGTGAGTTGCCATTTCTTGCTCCAGCGGGTCATCCCAACCCAGTGATTGAACCCAAGTCTTTTGCATCTCCTACACTAGCAGGCGGATTCTTTACCACTAGTGCCACCTGGGAAGCCAATTTCATGTACTAAAATCTCTATAAATAAAGATCTTTATTAATAACAAAGTCCTGAGGAATAAAAGACTATTTCTGTGGGGTTAAATGCAGTCTGATGTGAACTTATTATTTGATCTCAGTGTTTTGTAGCAGGATTGCAAGTTACTCACAATACAGAAATTTAGAAAAAATTTAGCTTCTTTATTTTGTCTATAGCTGATCTGGTCTTGTGGCCTGGTAGGTGGTGGGAAAGAAAAAAAAAACAAGACTAACTTGACTAATCTGGTTTCATATTTCAACCAATAATTTAACCACCTCATTAGAAAATTTTTCGGTTCTCAGATTTTTCACATTTTCACTTCTCGCTGCCCTTTTACCTGAAAGTACATGGGGATGGATACAGCTTATTGTATTCTTATGGTGTGGGGTAGGGAGAGGGGATCTGTATGGCCTTGTCCTGGTTCATGATTGTGTTCTGGTCAGTTCATCCAAGTTTTGTCTACAGACTTCAGTGGCTCCTAAAGTGGTCTATTTCCCCCTGATTCTGTCAGGGCTTGGTCATCCTTCCTTATTTGCTTGGCCTTCCTTCGACTCTCTCTGGCTGCAGAACTTTTGGGTGTTCCCCCATCCAGCCCCTGGCCAGGCTCTCCATCCTGAGAGCACTGTGCGATCATCTATTGCCACAACAGGTCCCCATGGCTAGCTTCTGGCTCCCAGCTCTGTGTTCATGTCATGGGTACCACGGCAGGTTTTGGAGTGCAAATTAAGTTTTCTCTCTTTCTTTCTCCCAGGGAGGGACCTCAGCACTGAGGCCTTCTAACTTGTTGAAGTGGAGCCACTTGGCATAGCTCTCCTGGGATCCTACATGGACAAGATGACTGCCTTGGAGTGTGAGTCTCTCACTGTCCCCTTCCCTTCCTCTGATCCCTCTTTCCCTTCTCAACATCCCCCAGGCCAAGAGGACGGTCTTCTTGTACTTCTTCTCTATCACGTCTTCTTTCCACCCACCTACAGAGTAAGAAGTTTTTTGGCACAGTGTTTAAGCAAAATAGGAAAACCTGTATGATGTGGTTTGCCAAGTCTAGCTCCTAGCATGTTAAATGGGAGTCAAAGAGAAGTAGAAAAAAAAAAAAAATCTTATTCACTTTGACTGTTTCTCATTGTAAAATCCTAGCTTCCACGTCAGAAGCTGCCTGTTATTTCTTTCATTCCTAATTACTACCCTTTCCCAAAGATGGAAGATGGGTGCTTTTAGCTCTTCAAAGAGAAGGTCATGACTAGGAAAAGCAAAAGAGGAGACTATGTGGATTTTTCAAAGTACAGCTGCTGTTACACTGACACTTTACATTGTCAGGGCTCAAGCTGAATAACATTTTAGCAAATCAGAGTTGTATTCCACTCTTAGGTCTCATCTGTTCTTAGGCAACATGGTGGAGCACAATTTAGGATACCTGACCTGAAGGTTGACGTTTGCTTTTAGGTGCCTTGTGTATTTTGAGGTTGGGTGGCAGCCAGGAGTGATGAGACTTATTTAGGAATACGAAAGAAAAATTTGTTATCTCCAAATTACTTGTCATTATAGGCTAGGCAATAGGAATCATTTTCATTTATCACCCATCCTTAATCTCTGATCAAAAGAAGTCTCATTTGCATTGCTATGTTTCCTGTGCGACCCATGGTGGTCAGGCTCTGGGATATACAACTTTAGGACAATGAGTTGCTTCACTGTGACATTTGTCATCTCAGAAGGAGATACTGCCTCTTCTCCTGGTTGACAGACATCTGGGAAGATTAGAAGCAGTGTTCTAACCGGAGCCGTATGGTGTGCATGCGTGCGTGTGTGTGTGTGTGTGTGTGGGCATGCGCGCTCAGTCGTGTCTAACTCTTTGAGACCCCATGGACTGTAGCCCACCAGGCTTCTCTGTCCCTGGGATTTTCCAGGCAAGAATACTGGAGTGGATTGCTATTTCCTCCTCCAGGGGATCTCCCCAGCCCAGAGATGGAACCTGAGTCTCCTGCGTCTCCTGCGTCTCCTGCATTGGCGGCCAGATTCTTTACCACTGCTCCACCTGGGAATCCCAACAGGAGCCATAACTCACAGAATTAATACTGCTCCTACTCTTCAGGGCTTTTAAGAAATGGAAATCACTTCATACAGGCTCCTATCCAGAGATGAGTGTTGTAGAAACTCATAGAGGAGATTCCAGTTTCTAACTCCATCAGGACTTGATAAGATCTGGGAAATGAACTGACTCCTCCAACGAGGAAATGCTGCAGCTACTGTGTGTTCCATTACTGTGCTGACACCTAGGGTTAGCAGAGATACTTTGATAACAAAATCAAACAAACAACTTTGATAGCATTATGTCCTGTGGAATGATACTCTGAGAGTTATAACCTTCTTGGTAGAATATTTTCTCCTTTATCCATATCTTTGGGCCTATAAAATCCTTTCAAAACTCAGAATCATATTGATATAGACTTTATGGGAAAATCCAGACTCTTAGATTATCTAGTCAGGAGCAGAACTGCAAATATTTTGCAACCATTCTGGGCAAAATGAGAAACAGCATTCTAGGGAATGGTCTCTGCAATGTGAACTCAGTTGCCATGACCATGAAACCAGTGACGATATAATTATGTGTTCACATCTCCAGTCATTTTGACTCAATTTCATGGCTTTATATGAGCATTCCAACCCCAAGATGCTCCTGATCATAGCAAAAGGAAACAATGGCTGAAATGATATCTCAAAGCTCAGATCTTACTGATCCCTTAAACAAAGTCTTTCCAGTTCTAATGACCTAGGGAACCCTAACTGTACCATGGCTGAAGAGTCTCAGCATTTTCAGTTTTGTTGTAAACCTCATTAAATTCAGCCACCAGTTACAGCTCACCGAAGTCAGATATTATATCTGGGCAGAGGTCTCTACTGATCCTTGATCCCAGGTACCAAATCTGAGTGGATTCAAACATGCCTGGACCCCAAGAAGAATGTCCAGAAGATTGAGTATTTTTTATGAATAAAATGGAGCTTCCCAGGTGGCTCAGTGGTAAAGAATCTGCCTGTCAATGCAGGAGACACAGGAATCGTGGGTTCAGTCCCTGAGTTGGAAAGACCCCCTGGAGAAGGAAATTGCAACCCACTCCAGTATTCTTGCCTGGAAAATCCCATGGACAGAGGAGCCTGGGGGATTACAGTCCGTGGGGTCACAAAGAGTCCGACATGACTGAACACAAATGCGACGATGTATAAAACAGTGATCTTCCTTAACTACATAGGGGGTGGGCATTGCCCCTGGAAGGGGTATTAAACAATCTCCAAGAGGAGATATTCATTTATAACGTTCATTTAATATTATAATATACCTTGGGAACTGGATATTGAATGAACTTTTCCTGTTATCTCAAAGTTTTAGCAGAAGCTTTGTAAGGGAGGAAAAATTGTTCTCTACCCTCTGCGGTTCTTTCAGCTGGCCTATCAGCTAAATTAACATATGAGAGATGAATAGGAGATAACCAAATTTAATTACATATTATGCGAGTCCCACAGAAACAGTGAGACTGTTCCTAACAGTTAGACAGTTGAGGTTTTGATGCCTTTCTGAGCTAGGAAGATGCACGTAGGGTCCTGGTACTTCTAAGGGAAGGAAAACAATTCACCAGAAGATGGCAAGAGCAAATGTTAGGTGAACAAATGTTTGCCTTGCCATGCAGTTGAATAAATGGGCCCTGCTGAGTTCCTCCCCACCCATCACACTTAGCCCACGTTCTTTGTAGTTACCTCGTGTAATGGTTTTCTTCCTGGATCAGGCCCTTCATCTAAATTCTTTTAGGCCGATGAGGGGGAGAGGCAAAACTCTTCCTAAGTCTTTTGAGCCTCTGTTGTCTTCAACTCAAAATAGTCCATTGGCCACACTGGCACATTTTGGGGAGACTTGTTCTGAATCCCTTCAGTTTCAAAGGGCAAAAATAAGACAGCAGGTACTAATAACTTTCACACCCTGAAGAAAAGGCAAGGCTACATCAGTATGGCCTCACACTGCTGCCGTTGCCCACGTCCCACTTCAGGCTATCACAGAAGATGTGGGCACTCAAGTTTGAAAGAGATTTGGGAGGAGGGTGGGGTTCTGTACATTTCTTCTTGCCTCCGAGGAGGGATGAAGAAGGGAGAGACTGAACCTTCATCTTGTCACGTGAGTGTATGTTCCTCGGTTCTTTGTCTCATCACAACAAAGATTTGGAGTGACGGACATTAAAGCCCCCTCGGCGTGTCACAGCTCTCAGGTCTTGGATAGACCGTGTATAGGTCTCAGGTCTCGAATGGACCATGTTATAGCTCTTAGACAAATCATTGTTACAGCTCAGTGTTACAGCTCTATTTTATTTAGAAGATAGCAGGAAAATCCATCTTCAAGGCATGAGGACACTTTGATCCAAAGACACAAGGAGAAGAGCGCCCCAGCACGCGGGGAAGAGAGAGAGAGAGAGTGAGCTTTGGCTCCTCTATTTATATGTTTATCTCTCCCTGGGCCTGTCCTACGTAAATTGGGCCAGCCAGGAATTTTGTTTGTTTGACCTGAGGTCCTCACTCCAGTTCTTGGACCTTCTTTTGTTCCATTTTCGCGGGCTTTTCCCTTCCTTGTCTTTTAGCCACCGCCATTTTGGACTCCTTTTCCCCTATTCTCCCTACCTAACAATCTGAGCCAGCACAATAGTGGAGCCACTTGAAGAACTTGGCATATGTCCCTGGAATTGGGGCACGGACACGACTGATGCTGGGCTCATACCTGAAAATTCTGAAGTTGCACCTGGATTTGACAGGGTAGGCAGTGTTTCAGCAGGTCAGAAACACAAGCATATTTCCTCTGGGCTAGAGTGGATGCTGCAGATTAAATCTGGGCATGGGTTATTACCTTGAAATTCGCCATGCCCAAGAAACCTCCTTGAGATACCCCTCATCCAAGGTAAGGAAAAACAGCTGAGCTTTGCTGGAGCAGCTGTGAAGACATACCCCACGTCCAGGGTAAGAGAAACCCAAGTAAGATGGTAGGTGTTGCAAGAGGGCATCAGAGGGCAGACACACTGAAACCATAATGACAGAAAACTAGTCAATCTAATCACACTAGGAGCACAGCCTTGTTTAACTCAATGAAACTAAGCCATGCCCTGTGGGGCCACCCAAGACGGGCAGGCATGGTGGAGAGGTCTGACACAATGTGGTCCACTGGAGAAGGGAATGGCAAGCCACTTCAGTATTCTTGCCTTGAGAACCCCATGAACAGTATGCAAAGGCAAAATGATAGGATACTGAAAGAGGAACTCCCCAGGTTAGTAGGTGCCCAACACGCTACTGGAGATCAGTGGAGAAATAACTCCAGAAAGAATGCAGGGATGGAGCCAAAGCAAAAACAATACCCAGTTGTGGATGTGACTGGTGATAGAAGAAAGGTTCGATGCTGTAAAGAGCAATATTGCATAGGAATCTGGAATGTTAGGTCCATGAATCAAGGCAAATTGGAAGTGGTCAAACAGGAGATGGCAAGAGTGAACATCGACATTCTAGGAATCAGCAAACTAAAATGGACTGGAATGGGTGAATTTAACTCAGATGACCATTATATCTACTACTGCAGGCAGGAATCCCTCAGAAGAAATGGAGTAGCCATCATGGTCAACAAAAGAGTCTGAAATGCAGTACTTGGATGCAATCTCAAAAATGACAGAATGATCTCTGTTCATTTCCAAGGCAAACCATTCAATATCACAGTAATCCAAGTCTATGTCCCAACCAGTAACGCTGAAGAAGCTGAAGTTGAACGGTTCTATGAAGACCTATAAGACCTTGTAGAACTAACACCCAAAAGAGATGTCCTTTCATAATAGGGGACTGGAATGCAAAAGTAGGAAGTCAAGAAACACCTGGAGTAACAGGCAAATTTGGCCTTGGAATATGGAATGAAGCAGGGCAAAGGCTAATAGAGTTTTGCCAAGAAAATGCACTAGTCATAGCAAACACCCTCTTCCAACAAACAACACAGAGAAAACTCTACATATGGACATCACCAGATGGTCAACACCAAAATCAGATTGATTATATTCTTTGCAGCTAAAGATGGAGAAGCTCTATAGAATCAACAAAAACAAGACCGGGAGCTGACTGTGGCTCAGATCATGAACTCCTTATTGCCAAATTCAGACTGAAATTGAAGAAAGTAGGGAAAACCACTAGACCATTCAGGTATGACCTCAATCAAATCCCTTCTGATTATACAGTGGAAGTGAGAAATAGATTTAAGGGCCTAGATCTAATAGATAGAGTGCCTGATGAACTATGGACGGAAGTTTGTGACATTGTACAGGAGACAGGGATCAAGACCATCCCCATGGAAAAGAAATGCAAAAAGCAAAATGGCTGTCTGAGGAGGCCTTACAAATAGCTGTGAAAAGAAGAGAATCAAAAAGCAAAGGAGAAAAGGAAAGATACAAGCATCTGAGTGCAGAGTTCCAAAGAATAGCAAGAAGAGATAAGAAAGCCTTCAGCGATCAATGCAAAGAAATCGAGGAAAACAACAGAATGGGAAAGGGTAGAGATCTCTTCAAGAAAATTAGAGATACCAAGAGAACATTCCATGCAAAGATGAGCTCGATAAAGGACAGAAATGGTATAGACCTAACAGAAGCATAAGATATTAAGAAGAGGTGGCAAGAATACACAGAACTATACAAAAAAGATCTTCACGACCCAGATAATCACGATGGTGTGATCACTCACCTAGAGCCAGACATCCTGGAATGTGAAGTCAAGTGGGCCTTAGAAAGCATCACTACGAACAAAGCTAGTGGAGGTGATGGAATTCCAGTAGAGCTATTTCAAATCCTGAAAGATGATGCTGTGAAAGTGCTGCACTTAATATGCCAGCAAATTTGGAAAACTCAGCAGTGGCCACAGGACTAGAAAAGGTCAGTTTTCATTACAATCCCAAAGAAAGGCAATGCCAAAGAATGCTCAAACTACCGCACAATTGCACTCATCTCACATGCTAATAAAGTAATGCTCAAAATTCTCCAAGCCAGGCTTCAGCAATATGTGAACCGTGAACTCCAGATGTTGAGGCTGGATTTATTTATTTTTTTTTTTTTGAGGCTGGATTTAGAAAAGGCAGAGGAACCAGAGATCAAATTGCCAACATCTGTTGGGTCATTGAAAAAGCAAGAGAGTTCCAGTGAAGCATCTATTTCTGCTTTATTGACTATGCCAAAGACTTTGACTGTGTGGATCACAAAAAAACTGTGGAATATTCTGAAAGAGATGGGAATACCAGACCACCTGGCCTGCCTCTTGAGAAACCTATATGCAGGTCAGGAAGCAACAGTTAGAACTGGACATGGAACAACAGACTGGTTCCAAATAGGAAAAGGAGTACGTCAAGGCTGTATATTGTCACCCTGCTTATTTAACTTATATGCAGAGTACATCATGAGAAACGCTGGACTGGAAGAAACACAAGCTGGAATCAAGATTGCAGGGAGAAATATCAATAACCTCAGATATGCAGATGACACCACCCTTATGGCAGAAAGTGAAGAGGAGCTAAAAGCCTCTTGATGAAAGTGAAAGTGGAGAGTGAAACAGTTTGCTTAAAGCTCAACATTCAGAAAATGAAGATCATGGCATCTGGTCCCATCACTTCGTGGGAAATACATGAAGAAACAGTGGAAACAGTGTCAGACTTTATTTTTGGGGGGCTCCAAAATCACTGCAGATGTGAGTGCAGCCATGAAATTAAAAGACACTTACTCCTTGGAAGGAAAGCTATGACCAACCTAGACAGCATATTGAAAAGCAGAGACATTACTTTGCCAACAAAGGTCCGTCTAGTCAAGGCTATGGTTTTTCCAGTGGTCATGTATGGATGTGAGTGTTGGACTGTGAAGAAACCTGAGCACTGAAGAACTGATGCTTTTGAACTGTTGTGTTGGAGAAGACTCTTGAGAATCCCTGGACTGCAGGAGATCAGCCCTGGGATTTCTTTGGAAGGAATGATGCTGAAGCTGAAACTCCTGTACTTTGGCCACTTCATGAGAAGAGTTGACTCATTGGAAAAGACTCTGATGCTGGGAGGGATTGGGGGCAGGAGGAGAAGGGGACGACAGAGGATGAGATGGCTGGATGGCATCACGGACTCGATGGACGTGAGTCTGGGTGACCTCCAGGAGTTGGTGATGGACAGGGAGGCCAGGCGTGCTGCGATTCATGGGGTCGCAAAGAGTCGGACACGACTGAGCAACTGAACTGAACTGAACTGAAGAGACCTCCTGATAAGGGAGAGAGAACCATAGTGGGAAGAAGCTACAGATGAACTTTCAGGTACGGAAGCGAGAGGGTAACAGGCAGGAAGGCCAGTGGTCTCCAAATGGAGGAAATAGGCTGCAAGTGTCAGACATTTTTTTCTCTGTCTCTTAAGCAGCAGGGGGAAACAAACAAGTGTTAGATATTTTTCCCCTTTTCTATACAAATCTAAAAGGTTTCTCTTAAAATTCTGTGTGACAATGACAACACCTGGTTCCACCTGAACTTAACTTTTCTCAGACCTTGAGCTAACCAATGTGTTTTTCTTATGGAAATGTTTGTCTTAAGCTATGTTAATGAATTATGTACTTAAGGTAGACTCAGTCTTCAAGTTGGTTCCACCTAAGACTCAGAACCACGTTGACAAACTAGTATGTTTTTCTCATGCAAATGTTCTCTTAAGCTATGTTAATGAGACTGTACTTGCTTGGAAACCTGCTTTTCTTCAAGATTCATGTCAATCATTTTATGGCTTGGGATGACTAACCTGATGCCAATGTTATCTCAAAATGCATGTTGTGAACGAGGGGCCCGGCGCCAGTCTCTGAGTTTTGAGACATCTCCTTTCTATAATTAGCAGACTGTAAGTAGCTATATAATATCCAGCTAAAGACTAGCAGAGGGGCACTCTTTCTGCCCCCTTCTGATATCTATGTCAGAAGCTTTCTCTATCTCTTTTATACTTTAAGCAAGGAAATCCAACTAGTCCATCCCAAAGGAGATCAGTCCTGGGGGTTCATTGGAAGGACTCATGCTGAAGCTGAAATTCCAATACTTTGGCCACCTCATGTGAAGAGTTGACTCATTGGAAAAGACCCTGATACTGGGAGGGATTGGGGGCAGGAGAAGGGGACGACAGAGAATGAGATGGCTGGATGGCATCACTGACTCGATGCACATGAGTTTGAGTGAACTCCAGGAGTTGGTGATGGACAGGGAGGCCTGGCGTGCTGTGAGTCATAGGGTTAAAAAGAGTTGGACATGACTTAGTGAGTGAATTGAACTGAAAAACTTTATTACACAAAAGCTCTGAGCAATCAAGCCTTGTCCCTGGCCCCAGATAGAATTCTTCTCCTCCGGAGACCAAGAATCCCAATGTCTTTTGTGGTTCAGCAACAGCCTTTCAGAAGCAAAGTCAGGGCCATCTCAGGATGCATCACCTATCTCAACAGATGTGGAGACAGCTGGTCCCAGAGATAGGTGGGTGTAGAGGAGGTAAGGGTGGGGCTTCACCAGCGATCCCAAGATGGTGCCCCACAGGGGAAGAGGGTACTTTTGGAAATTAGCACAGTCAGATTAAAACTACTGGTCAAGGACTGTTCCTGTGCGTTATGTTTCTCCTTCACTCCTGCTCCAAACCTTTAAGAGATCTTATATGGCAGCCAGCAGGTGGAGGAAATGATAATGTGAGACAAGAAGCAGAGGCATTACTCCTGCAGGTCTTGATTCCATCCTAGCCGAGAGGAGGCAGGAGAGACGTTTTCAATTGGATGAGGGTTTAAAGTTTTGGTATTTCACTCAATTGAATTATTTAAGACCTGAAAATAAGGAGAACATTCCTTTCTTACCAAGCATGGCAAGAAAAAACTTTGAGATCTGCCAAAGGTTTTAATCAAGGGACAGGAAAGAACAATCAGAGAGGATCTGCAAGGGCAGTGGGGAGAAAAACACTATATTGTTCTTTGCTTGCCCCCTGTGGAGTCTGGGTTCAATTGCTGTTGTTCAGTTGCTCAGTATGGTTATAATTTTAAATTTTAATATATATTTTTATATATTTTTCCTAAAACAAACTACAGAAAGAGTTGAGATACTTATTGTGGTGACCCAAGGAAGAAAGAGCAGATAAAACCAAGGAGGGTCTTGGAATGCAGGAATGGAAAAACCGGATCCTTATCATCCTTCCCTCCCCCATGTTGTAACTATTGTTAGACTATAACCTGTCTCACCTTCTACCCCATAGGGAGAAGGTATTTGCCCTACTCTTCCCCAACCCAGTATCACACGCCTCATCCTGAAGGAGGAAACAGACAGAACAGGCTCCATCTTGAAAGCAGGACTCCATCTTGGGCTGGACTGTGGACTTTGAGCTGTATGCCCAGTATCTATGGAAACGACACACCAACGGGAAAGCCAGACCCCCTCACCACCTCCACCCCACATCCCGCCCCTCCACCCCCATGGAAGAGCCCCAGGGCTCGTACCTAGACTCTCTGTCACCTAAAAGAATACCCTAATTATCTGTGTAACTGAATAGAATCATAAATTCTCTTATGCTTATTGGGGTATGACCACAGGCCTGTTGATAATTGTCCACTGTTAACTACCTAGGCTTAAGGCATATGAATCACAGGGTAACTTTGATTGTATCTTTCTTTTCCTTTGTTCAGATTACTTTCAGGGAATTTGGTGAAGTGGATTTGGGGATGTACACTTAGGGTATATAAGGTTTTCACAAAAACTGGGTGGGGTCCTTGGCTAAGAGGAGACTCTGTCTTGGGCCCACCGGTGTAATAAACCGCACTCCACTATCTGCGTTGTCCTTCTGAGTGAGTTTGTTTCCCGGAACACGTGGCTACAACAATCCAATCAGCAAATGACCCGCAAGACCCCATCCCACTCCTTGTACCCTGGCTATAAAAGTGGACTAAGGACCCCTGCTCCACATCAGATCTTGCTTGAGCTGGCCTGCTGTTCTAACAGCATCTCCCAGGCTAACACACTTTATTTCCCTCTCATTCTGTCTCACGTCTGGAAATTCTTTTCCAACCCACTTCAGGACCATGACACTTACGTATATTAAAGGGGGCACAATATGGTGAAACACTAAACACAGTCCTGATTTAAATAACCTACTATACAATGGGCTTCCCTGGTGGCTCAGATGGTAAAGAATCTGCCTGCAATGAGGAGACCTGGGTTTGATCCCTGGGTCGGGAAGATCCCCTGGAGAGGGAAATGGCAACCCACTCCAGTATTCTTGCCTGGAGAACCCAATAGACAGAGGAGCCTGACAGGCTACAGTCTGTGGGGTCACAGAGAGTCAGACATGACTTAGCGACTGAATAACAACGTCCCAGTATCCTCATGGTCAAAAGAGAGAGGCTCAGAGATGTTAAATAAATTGCTTAAGATCACGCTGCTGTTAAATGATACAGTCCATTCAAGTCCATATCTGTCTCATCCTAAAATTCACTTTCTTTTCATTCTTTTTCCATCCTAATGTGTGAGGAATGTTTGGGATATTTATTATAAGCCAGAGTTAATTGTTTCATTTATTTCCCCATAATACATCACTTTCACAGAGAGCTTTAGGGACTCTTCTAACTTCACCCATAAATTTTAGTTTAGAATTGAGTGGATTATGGTTTGAATTAATTAGGAAGCTTTTGGCTGCAAGTAATGGGAATAACTGACTAAACATGGCTAAACAATGGAAGTTTGTTATCTTATATAAAAACTCTAGAGGTGGGACGTTCCAGAATTAATGATTCTTTAGCTCTTGATCAGCTACACCGCAATTTTCTTGTTTTTCTCCTCATGCTCATGAGATAACTGCTAACATTCTAAACAGTATGCCCTCATCAGACATGAGCAAAAAGAAAGGGTTTTCTTTTCCTTTGACTCTTTTATCAGAGAATTTAACAAATAACCTTCAGTTTATTTTCCATTATAATTAATTGACCTCAATTGTGTCATTCTTTCATCCTTAGGCCAGTGAAATTAAGGGCAATGAGATTATCAGTACTGATTTAGGCCAATTATGATTGATTCCCAGAGGCAGAATCGAACTTCCCTGAGCATTTTGCTGCCTGATGCTTGATGGAGTTTGGCTTTCTGGTAGTGATGGAGAAAGGAAGAAAGGCGGCTGGATCCACAGTGTCTACTACAGGGTCGTACGCTAAAGTCTACTACCAGTGAAAGGCTCATGACAGCGGATCCACGTAGGCAGTGTCACTGTGCTGAGTCACTGTTGCTTATGGGTTGGAGATGATACTCCTTAATAACTACTGCTTCTCTGTCATCCCTGATCTGTTCGCTTCATGCAAAAAGTTAAGTTCAAGTTTCTGACTTTGCACTTGTGAGGAATAACTGTCACTCTTTGGTATACGATGTTTTTCCTAAAGCATATTATTGTTCCAAATTCTTAGTGCTTTGCTTCAAATGTTTTTGAAGAAAGAATAATGTGAGTGATCTTTCTCAGGATTGAAAATGTGAATATCTTCCGATGGAAACCGTACACGAATATGTAACTGAAAATGGCAAGCATTCATCACTTTATGTTCCCGGTATAGCAGTAGAGCAGTAATATAATCACAGTCATAATGATTAACAATAATGATAGCCAGTCACTGCTCTGAGAATATTTTCACACACATACATTTTTTTTTCATTTTTGATTGAAGTACAGTTATAATTGATTTATAATACTGTGTTAATTTCAGATGTACAGCCAAATGATTTAGCTATATTAATATACTATATACATACATACACATATAAAAGTATGGTGTTGCCTATCTATTTTGTATATAGTGATGTGTTTCTGTTAATCCCATACTCCTAATTTACCCCTCCCCCCTTTCCCCTTTGGTAACCATAAGTTTGGCTTCTATGTCTGGGAGTCTGTTCCTGTTTTGTAAGTAAATTCATTAGTATTAATTTTTAGGTTCCACATATAAGTGATATCATATGGTATATTTCTTCTCTGTCTGACTTACTTCACTCAGTTTGATATTCTCTAGGTTCATCCATGTTGCTGCAAATGGAATCACTTCATTCTTTTCTATGGATGAGTAGTATTTCATTGTATATACATGTACACATCTTTATCCATTTATTGTTGATGGATACTGAGGTCACTTCTATGTCTTGGCTATTGTAAATAGTGCTGCTATGAACACTGGGGTGCATGCAGACACACATTTTTAATCTTCATAACAATTACATGAGATAAGGTTGAGCATCCTCATTTTATAGACAAGAGAGGTTCTGGAACGTGCCCATGTGTACACAGCCAGGAGTTAGGCTCTGAATCCCGTCCACTGACTCAGAGCGAGCCTGCTGAATGTCTGCGGTGTGCTGCGCTCACTAAACTCACCAGCTACAGGTGAAGATGAGAGTGTGGAAAGGAAGTGGGAAGCGAGACGTCTTATAAAGGCTGAAACTCATCACCACGGGGGAGGAATTCAAAATTCATTTGTAAGAAGACAAATCTCAAGTTGTAGTTTTAGAGAAGCATTACTGTATTGTCAAGGCTGTGCGTGAATGCTTAGTTGCTTCAGTCGTATCCGACTCTTTGCAACCCCATGGACTGTAACCCTCTGTCTGTGGAATTCTTCAAGTAAGAATACTAGAGTGGGTTGCCATTTCCTCCTCCAGAGGATCCTCCTGACCCAGGGATCGAACCAATGTCTCCTGCATTGCAGGCGGATTCTTTACTGCTGAGCCTCCAGGGAAGGTTCAGTTCAGTTCAGTTCAGTCACGTCACTCAGTCATGTCCGACTATGCGACCCCATGGACTGCAGCATGCCAGGCCTCCTTGTCAATCCACCAACTCCCAGAGTTTACTCAAACTCGTGTCCATTGAGTCCGTGATGCCATCCAACCATCTCATCCTCTGTTGTCCCCTTCTCCTCCTGCCTTCAATCTTTCCCAGCATCAGGGTCTTTTCAAATGAGTCAGTTCTTCCCATCAGGTGGTCAAAGTATTGGAGTTTCAGCTTCAGCATCCTTTTAGCATCCTCCATTTCCTTTAGGATGGACTGGTTGGATTTCCTCACAGTCCAAGGGACTCTCAAGAGTCTTCTCCAACACCACAGTTCAAAAGCATCAATTCTTTGGCACTCAGCTTTCTTTATAGTCCAACTCTCACATCCATACATGACTATTGGAAAAACCATAGCTTTGACTAGACAGACCCTTGTTAGCAAAGTAATGTCGCTGCTTTTTAATATGCTCTCTAGGTTGGTCATAGCTTTCCTTCCAAGGAGCAAGCGTCTTTTAATTTCATGGGTGCAGTCACCACCTGCAGTGATTTTGGAGCCCAGGACAATAAAGTCTGTCACTGTTTCCACTGTTTCCCCATCTATTTCCCATGAAGCGATGGGACCAGATGTCATGATCTTCGTTTTCTGAATGTTGAGTTTTAAGCCAACTTTGTCACTCTCCTCTTTCACTTTCATTGAAGAGCCTAAGCTACTCCATCTTGTAAAAGAGCTCCATTTTACAAAGGTACCAGGCAAACAGACTTAGACTTTGGATATTGCCTAAACTTGCCCCACTGTGCACGAGCCAATCAGCCCTTAGGTTAAACCTCCTGACTTTAAGTTCAAGAATTTGTGATTTACCTTGGAAGTAATTATTTACCTTTGTGATTTACCTTGGAAGTAATGATTTACCGTGGAAGTAAAAAAATCAATCAGAAATCCACACACAGCCCTATAGAAGAGAGTAACCAATCAGTAGTCCTTCAGCCTGAACACCCCCTTTGTTACCCTTTCACCTGAATATTCCCTATATAAGCAGTGTAACCCAAAACTCAGTGCTCCTCTCCTTAGCCGCTGCGTCGGTAACGGTGGGAGCCCCAGCTCGAGCTTGGTAATAAAAACTTTCTTGCTTTTGCATCAGATATCGGCTTCCTGGTGGTCATTGGGAGATTTTGCGACTTGGGCATAACATCATCAAGAGGATCTTTAGTTCTTCACTTTCTGCCATTAAGGGTAGTGTCATCTGCATATATGAGGTTATTGATATTTCTTCCGGCAATCTTGATTCCCGCTTGTGCTTCATCCAGCCCAGCGTTTCTCATGATGTACTCTGCATATTAGTTAAATACAGCCTTGAAGTACTCCTTTTCCTATTTGGAACCAGTCTGTTGTTCCATGTCCAGTTCTAACTGTTGCTTCCTGAACTGCATACAGATTTCTCAAGAGGCAGGTCAAGTGGTCTGGTATTCCCATCTCTTTCAGAATTTTCCCAGTTTGTTGTGATCCACACAGTCAAAGGCTTTGGCATAGTCAATAAAGCAGAAATAGGTGTTTTTCTGGAACTCTCTTGCTTTTCCCATGATCCAGCAGATGTTGGCAATTTGATCTCTGCTTCCTCTGCCTTTTCTAAATCCAGCTTGAACATCTGGAAGTTCACAGTTCACATACTATTGAAGCCCAGCTTGGAGAATTTTGAGCATTACTTTACTAGCATGTGAGATGAGTACAATTGTGCAGTAGTTTAAACATTCTTTAGCATTGCGTTTCTTTGGGATTAGAATGAAAACTGACCTTTTCCAGTCCCGTGGCCACTGCTGAGTTTTGCAAATTTGCTGGCATATTGAGTACAGCACTTTCACAGCATCATCTTTCAGGATTTGAAAGAGCTCAACTGGAATTCTGTCACCTCCAAGGAAGGTTATCTGGGGTCGGATCCAAGCTTTACCATTTACTAGCTGCAGAGCTTGTGGCAGATTATTTCTGCTGTCACTGTCTCCAGGGTCTTCACGTGTAAATGGAGATAATAATAGTCCCTATTTCATAGAACTACAGGGATGATTAAAGAGTTAATGGAGACAAAGCATGTAAAACAGTGACTGAAATTTAATGAGTCATTGAGCAGATGTTGTAATAATGGGGGAGATAATGTGAGTCAGATGAGCTTAGAGTCTGAATCCTGACTCTGTTACTTAGCAATTGTGTGACCCAGGCCAAAATATCAGACTCTTAGTATCAAATATATGGCTTATGTTAATAAATAGGTTTTAAGAATATGACCTGTTTTCGTAGTATGTCTACAACATTTCCACTTTCCCTACAATCATTTCTTTCTATTTTGATAGGTTTAATTAAAAACAAGTGACTTATTAAAATCAGGTTGATGCTGCTTTGAGTCGGAGAAGGCGATGGCACCCTACTCCAGTACTCTTGCCTGGAAAATCCCATGGACAGAGGAGCCTGGCAGACTGCATGCAGTCCATGGGGTTGCTAAGAGTCCGACACGACTGAGCAACCTCACTTTCACTTTTCCTTTCATGCATTGGAGAAGGAAATGGCAGCCCACTCTGGTGTTCTTGCCCGGAGAATCCCAGGGACGGGGGAGCCTGGTGGGCTGCCGTCTATGGGGTCGCACAGAGTAGGACACGACTGAAGCGACGCAGCAGCAGCAGCAGCTGCTTTGAATATAGCAACTCAGACTCCTCTACTCCTCTACTCCTTAGAGATAAGCAGATAGTATCTCAAATTAATGTCTGGCCAAAGGATTTTCACGAGGTAAACATTTAGTGCTGAAAGGAAGGGGAAATGTTAGTAAAGGTGCCAATGATCTCGGCGAGGCAGCCGGTGAGCAGGGGTGTGAAGTGAGATCCAGGAACTGAAGCTGGGGAGCCTGGATGAAAACCAGGAACCCTAGCCACCAGATTAGCAAGGGTTAGAGGCTAGAAGCTATTTTTTCCCTGGAGCTTTGTCCCCAGTGAAACATGCATTAGTCACAGAAACAGAAACTGTAAAAGCAGGTACAAAGTTTATTATTAGAGACAGCACAACAACCGGTGGGAGAACACACAGAGAAACGGTTTGTTTAGTTAAGACAGAGCGAGGCAGAGATGTACACCTGGAGAGAAAGGGTGTGGGTGTCCTCAGCGAGGAGGAATGCAGTGAAGAGGCAGTAAAAGTCATTTCTGTCAGTCAGTTCTTCCAGGTCTTTGTCTTCTTTCGGGCCAATTATCTGGTTTCTTCCTCTATACCTTACCTATTTGAGACCACCCCCTGGCTGCTCATGCAGCCCTCAGCCAAGATGGATCTGGAAGTAAAGGTTTCTGGGAGGAGCAAGACTCATTATGGTGGCGTTATACCCTGACTTTTGACCCACAGGGAGCTTTCTGCGCATATATAGTGTCTCCCTTGTCCCAGATAAGGGGGGAGCGGAGATCCCTTAATCCTTTACTCAAACAGGGCTTTGCCCCTCTTTGTCCTTGCCGTGACAATTACCTTAAGATGTTTTCAAGAGACAAACACTGGCTATTTACCTTGTTTCTGCTGTTACTTCCATTTTGGAGAGCAAACAGGAGGCTGGTTGTAAATACCTTAACTGGAGCTCACCTATGTCTTTTCTCAGAAAATGCTAACAGTTTTAAGTATCCAGCCTGAAGCCTACTTCTTCGCGCCCATGAGATATAAACAGGAGGCCAGTGAATGTCTAATCTGGAGCCCATCTATCTCCCACGTCACTAACAGTTATCAACTAGTTATTTCACCCTCTGAATTTCTCAGCAAAGGAATCTAGATACTGAGTAGGAGGCAAACACACCTGCCTAGTTGCTATTGCAGATTGTAATAAATACTTGTAAGCAAAAGTGCTGCTGTGACAGTGCTTTTGGGCAATTCCAATACTTTCTTCTTCCAAAGTCATTCCTCCTTCCTGTCTTCAATAGATACGTAAGAGTACATTAGTTTCTTTAGAGTCCTGTTTTTTTGGCCAGATGCTGCAAGAGTGAAATCTGACAGATGAATTCGTTCCAGAGTGTTATAGAGAGTGAGCAGAAAGAACTGCAACTAACAAAACAAGACAAATGCATTTCTAACAGAAGTCTGAGAAGGCAGAGATGTTAATGTAGATAGAGGTCTTAAAGGAGACTCTCTGAGACTGGTCACATCTCATGTGGTCTGCTCTCCATCAGAAAGCTTCCCTTGGCCCTGGTGGACTAGACTTCTGTATACGCACACCCAGCAAGCTGAGCACAAGCTAGGACTCCAGTGGGAGTGCAGAGATTCACTGCCTTCGGCTTTATCTCTTCTTTTGGGGGCAGAGTCTTTTCCTTAGACACAAACCAAGTACATTTAGTCACAGCAAAATAATATCTTTAAACCTAAATAATATGAACAGTTATAGCCATAAGCTTAACTTGTGTGTTCATTCAGTTGCTCAGTCATGTCCAACTCTTTGTGACCCCTATGGACTGTAGCCCACCAAGCTCCTCTGTCCGTGGAGTTTTCTAAGCAAGAATATTGGAGTGGGTAACCATTTCCTCCTCCAGGGGATCTTCCCGACCCAGGGATCTAACCCTCATGTCCCTCATCTCTGGCACTGCAGGTAGATATTTACTGTTGAGCCACCAGAAAAGCCCAAGCTTATCTTACTATTATTTACTTTTTTCCCGGTTACCTAAGGTTAGGTCTGCTCCCTGGTGAAGACATGAAGGTTTCGTTTTTGTTTTTGTTTTTTGTTTTGTCAAATAATAGACCCAAACTTCAAGTAAATCAGGCCAGAAGACAAACTGCTATTTTGAAATTGCTCAAGCTATGGCCCAAAGGTTCACCTTCCTTTGAACTTTATGGGGAAGGATTAAAAATAGTTCTACTTTGGTAAGCACCAGGGGTTCAAAAGAGGACTTGTAGGAATCATGATTTCCTAGACTGCCATTCTGCTTTCTAAGATAAAGTGAAGATCAGTTTTTAAGCCTAAGACTTTTTACAATGCAACTGACAGGCCAAAAGCAATTTACAGGTTTTCACAAAGATCCAGGGAGTAGAACTCCCTATTACATGATTAAACATTTCTTGGCAGCAGCTTGCTAGATGGGCTTGAGAGCTCTTGGCGGAAGCCATGATTAAATCATCCTTCTTCCCTCTGTCACATCCGCAAACCACAGTTGATTTACAGTGCTTTCTGAGAAAGGCAAGTCTCAGTCCTAAGGGACATCAAAATGAAAAGCACACTAAATGAAGTGTTTAATTTCATCAGCCCAAGAGTTAAGTACAACATCTTTTTCTCTGTAGTGTTTATAATAGCTTTTTGTTAGACAGACTTGATTACAGGATTATGTATAAAGTAAACTTTTTGCATAGAGTATGTAGGCTCCCCAGGTGGTGCTAGTAGTAAAGAATCTGCCTGTTGATGCAAGAGATACAGGTTCAAGCCCTGGGCCGGGAAGATCCATTGGCATAGGAAATGGCACCCCACTCCAATATTCTTGCCTGGAGAATTCCATGGACAGAGAAGCCTGGCAGGCTACTGGGCTGCAAAGAGTCAGACATGACTGAGCAAACCCCGCTACCCCAACAGATTATGTGTCATTTAAAATTGTAGCAGAGAATAACATTAGAATGTAGACTTGTTCAATTCATCCCTCATAGGACCACATGCACTTTCTTCACTGTAACAATCATATGTCAGTATGAGAGTAGTTTATTTCTTTTTATTCTTTAAATTAATAAACTACTTTTTCTTTTCCTTTTTTTAAATTCAGTTCAGTTCAGTTGCTCAGTCGTGTCCAACTCTTTGCGACCCCATGAACCACAGCACACCAGGCCTCCCTGTCCATCACCAACTCCTGGAGTCCACCCAAACCCATGTCCATCGAGTCAGTGATGCAATCCGACCGTCTCATCCTCTGTCATCCCCTTCTCCTCCTGCCCTCAATCTTTCCCAGCATCAGGGTCTTTTCAAAAGAGTCAGCTCTTTGCATCAGGTGGCCAAAGGATTGGAGTTTCAGCTTTAGCATCAGTCCTTCCAATGAACCCCCAGGACTGATTTCCTTTAGGATGGACTGGTTGGATCTCCTTGCAGTCCAAGGAACTCTCAAGAGTCTTCTCCAACACCACAGTTCAAAAACATCAATTCTTGGGCGCTCAGCTTTCTTTATAGTCCAACTCTCACATCCATACATGACCACTGGAAAAACCATAGCCTTGACTAGACAGACCATTGTTGGCAAAGTAATGTCTCTGCTTTTGAATATGCTGTCTAGGGTGGTCATAACTTTCCTTCCAAGGAGTAAGCGTCTTTTAATTTCATGGCTGCAATCAGGATCTGCAGTGATTTTGGAGCCCCCCCAAATAAAGTCAGCCACTGTTTCCACTGTTTCCCCATCTATTTGCCATGAGGTGATGGGACTGGATGCCATGATCTTAGATTTCTGAATGTTGAGCTTTAGGCCAACTTTTTCACTCTCCTCTTTCACTTTATCAAGAGGCTCTTCAGTTCTTCACTTTCTGCCATTAAGGGTGGTGTCATCTGCATATGTGAGGTTATTTATATTTCTCCCGGCAATCTTGATTCCAACTTATGCTTCTTCCAGCCCAACATTTCTCATGATGTACTATGCATATAAGTTAAATAAGCAGGTGACAATATACAGCCTTGACGTACTCCTTTCCCTATTTGGAACCAGTCTGTTGTTCCATGTCCAGTTCTAACTGTTGCTTCCTGACCTGCATACAGGTTTCTCAAGAGGCAGGTCATTTTTCAATTGTTGGAGGATAATTGCTTTACAATGTTGGGTTAGTTTCTGTCGTACAACACAGAGAATTAGCTATATGTGTACATATATCTCCTCTCCCTTGAGCCTCCCTACCACTCCTTCAGACTATTTTTTCTTACAATAGTTTTAGGTTTTTAGAAGAATTAATCAGGAAGCACAGAGTTCCTATACGTCTCCTTCTTCAATGCCTTCCCTTCCCTCAAGTTTCTCCTACTATTAAGATTGTGCATTAGTGTGATACACTTGTTGAAATTGAGCCAATAGTCATCAACTATTATTGACTCAAGTTCATAGTTTACAATACTATTCACTCTCTCTGTTGTAGTTTCTCTGGGTTTAAACTAATGTATAATGATAATGAATGACATACCCCTCATTACCGTATCCTACAGAATAGTTTTTTGCCAGCCCAAAATATCTTTTTGGCTTGTGGTTTCTTTTGAGCTGAAAACAATTAAGGCCTGAGAGACTTAGAAAGAAACTTTGACCCCGGTGGCACTAGTGGTAAAGAACCTGCCTACCAATGCAGGAGACATAAGAGATGCACTTTTGATCCCTGGGTCAGGGAGATAGATTCCCCTGGAGGAGGGCACGGCAACCCACTCCAGCATTCTCGCCTGGGAGAAACCCATGGACAGAGTAGCCTGGCAGGCTACAGATCACAGGGTCACAGAGAGTCAGACATGACTGAGCGGCTTAGGATGCATAGCATGCATGCATTTGCTGTCTAAAGAATTTAAAGGGTCTGTTCCCAGAATAGAGCGATCACTAGCAATATATGAAAAGAACATGGGCGAGGTGTGGTGACACGCTGTGTCCCCTTGCCATTGAGTGGCCCAGCAAACATTTGTTTACCAAATATTTGCTCTTCCAACCTCACGCGAATTGCCTTCCTCTACTTTCAAGGCCCAAATTACTACCCCCAGTATACTCTTGTATTTAGCCAAAGAGGGCATTTCAGTGAGGGTTTCAGTCATTTTGCTGAGTTACTCAGTTTTCCTGGGTCTGTCCCATGTACACGTTACTAAACTTTCGTGTGAATTTTCTCCTGTTAATCTGTCTCATGTCAATTTAGTTCTCAGACCAGCCAGAAGAACCTAGAAGACCATAAGAAATTTTCTTTACCCTTAAGGTTCATCCAAGTCTTTGCATGACTTAACAGTTTATTTATTTTCATTGCTAAGTAATATTTCATTGCACAAATTCCAACAATTTGTTTATCATTTGTTTCTCCATCCTTTATCACTAAAGGACATCTTTGTTGCTTTTGGAAATTATGGATAAAATTGTTATAAAAATCTGCTTGCAAATTTTTGTGTGAACATAGGTTTTTAACCCATTTGGGCAAATACCAAGGAGTGTGAGTATTTGGTCATACATAAATGGATGTTTAGTTTTATGAGGAACTGCAAAACTGTTTTCCAGAGTGACTGTAACATTTTACATTCCTACCAACAATAAATGAGAGTTCCTGTTGCTTCACATATGTGTTAGTCTTTGGTGTTGTCCATGTTTGGGGTTTTAGCCTTTCTAATAGGTACCTAGTGACATCTGATTGTTTTATTTATTTATTAATTCTTTATTAGGCTGTACTCGATCTTAATTGTGGCACTTGGGAGCTTTAGTTGTGGTATGTGGGATCTAGTCCCCTGACCAGGGATTGAACCTGTGCCCTCTGCATTGGAAGCGGAGTCTTAGCCACTGGACCATCCAGGAAGTCCCTCATTGCTGTTTTAATTTGTCCACATACATATTGAAATATCTTAAAGCATATTGCTCCCTCCTGAACTGGGATTCGTAACCTGGAGTTGAGAGATGGGATTCAGGACCTTTGTGAAATGGCTTGCAAAATTGTGTGTGAATTTTCTGGAACATGGGATCTATTTTTTTTTGGGGGGGGGGTCTATTATTATTGTTAGAATTTATGAGCTTTATCAATCACAACGATAAAGGGCTACCATTATATTCTATTATTTTTTAAAAATGTAAACCACTGTTACAATATTATCAGATTTCATGCTTTTAAAAGGTTGTGAAAGTAGTGAAAGTGTTAGTCACTCAGTTATTTCTGACTCTTTATGACCCCATGGACAGTAGCCCACCAGGCTCTTCTGTCTGTGGAATTTCCTTGGCAAGAATACCAGAGTGGGTTGCCATTTAAAAAGGTTACTACCAGCTATTACATTCATGATCTTCCAACACATTTGTGGAGCATTTTTAATGTGAGAAGCACAATACTAGGTACCAGAGAGTCAAAGATCAAAAACACATGAGCTTTGTTCTTAAGAAGTTCTGGCTGGTGCAGCTCATGTTACCAGCCAGCAATCGTAAAGGAAGACTCAAAGACTGCTTTGTCATTTTTAAATTATCTCTGGATGTTCAGTCTTACTTGTACCAGTAGATGTCATTGTAGTATAGGCCAGCTCACCGACCAGCTACCTCAAAGACAAGGAATTCAATTTTTCTTTTGGTCTTGATTCATGAGGTACATACATAAAAGTCTTCATGCAGATTTCTCATGTAGATTTCTTTCTCTTACTGACACAGACATAGAACTGCCATAAATACAAAATTGTGGTTATTTTGAAAGTTAAAGGAGATGTTAAAGCCTAACTAAAAAATATTTCTGCAAAAAGAATATACATAACCAGTACTATTGTAACTCATAGTGTAATGTAGCTGGTATTTTGAGACTATTATGATTTCAATATGATCTTGAGACTTATTAAAGCTTCCATTAAAAGAAAGCAACACTTATCATTATTTATATTTAATACAATTTGACTATTCTCCTGTAAAACCCAAAGACAAATAGAATACTTCTAGCAAAGCAAAATATTTTAATTTTAGTGTTTATGACATATATGTTGTTTCAGGAGTATTATTCTGTTCTGAAATAAGGGTTATGTACAAGGAAAAGCTGTACAAAGTGTAGCTTTTTCTAGTGCTCATTCATTCATTAAATAAATTATGCTAATGTCCAAGATTTTCCAAGCCTAGCACTAGCCTTGCAAATACAAAGATAATAAAGTATATGCCATGTCCATAAAGAGATTATATTCTAGAGAGAAATAATTGTTTCAAAAACAAAAATTAGAGTAGCAATTACAGAGACGCAGACTCAATTAGATTTAATGTGTGTTTTTTGGCTAGTCTCAAGCCAGTAAGAGACAAATGAGGTATACTAATATACAATTGTGCTGAGACTTAGAATCTTTTCTTTTATACTAAGAGTCTGAGGTTCTAGATTCAGTTAATGAACCAATGAGTATGTCTACCTTACTGCGTGTCATCCACATCCTAAAGAAGCTTTGTTGATGCATACTATTTTTCATATAAGGAGTCACTCTGGGGGACTTACCCAGCAGTCCAGTGGTTAAGACTCCACCTTCCACTGCAGGGGTTCGATCCCTGATTGGAGAACTAAGGTCCCACATGCTGCAGGGTATGGCCAAAATTTTTAAAACAGAGAAAAGGGAGTCACTTTGAAGAGGCTCTTTTGTTTTTCAATGTTTGTCAAGTAAGTGGGTGTGAATTGAAAAGCTGTCTAGTTTGTATTGGGATGGGTGATATAGGAAACTGTTTTTATGAGGCCTATGTTATCCTGATACTGAAATCAAACAAAATCATTTTAAGAAAATAAAGCTACTAACTAATATTCTGCATAAAATTCCCAACAAAGTATTGTCAAATCAAATCCAACAGTACGGATAATGCATATCCTAAAAGGATAATGCATCCTGTTTAAGGAAGGTTGTCCCAGGAAGGCAAGTTGGCTTAATATTGTAACAAAATCAATGTAATTTATACTATCAATAGACTAAAGAAGAAAAACTGTATGATCATTCCAATGGATGCAGAATAAGCATTAAACAAAATTTGACATTTGTTCATGATATAAACTCTAAGCAGACTAGGAATAGAAACTTACTCAACTTAATAAAAGATCTATGAAAAAGCTATAACTAACATTATACTTAATGGTGAAAGACTGGATACTTTCTTCTACTTTCAGGAACAAGGGAGGATTGTATTCTCCCACCATTGCTATTTATTACCTTATTGGAGGTTGTAGCCAGTGCAATAAGGAAAGGAAAAGAAATGCAGAAATTGAAAAAGAAGAAATTAAGCTGTTTCTATTTGCAGGTGACATGACTGTCTACATAAAAAATCCCCAAGAGTTTACAAAATAGCTTCTGTAACTAATAGGCGAATTTAACAAGGTTGAAGGATATGCTCAATATGCAAAAATCAACTGTGTACATATGTTAGCAAAAGTTGGAAAGTGAAATAAAAAGTACCATGTCACAACAGGACTAAAACCATTAAATACTTTGTCTAACTTTGTTTGTTAGGTGTAAACCTAATAAAATATGTGTCAGTTTTATATGCTGAAAACTACAAAATATTGATAAGTAGTGTTAGTTGCTCAGTCATGTCCAACCTTTTGCAGCCCTGTGGACGGTAGCCCACCAGGCTCCTCTGTCCATGGGATTCTCCAGGCAAGATTACTGGGGTGGGTAGTCATTCCCTTCTCCAGGGGATCTTCCCAACCCAGGGATCAAACCCAGGTCTCTTACATTACAGGCAGATTCTTTACTGTCTAAACCTTCAGGGAAGTCCAAACTATTGATAGTAGAATCAAAGTCTCTAAAGAAAGAAGTATCTGTGTTTATGGACTGGAAGACTCAATATTGTTAAGATTCCAATTATTCCCAATTGTAGATTCATTGTAATTCTAATAAAAATTCCAGCATTCTTTCTCTTCTTTTCTGGAAACTGGCAAGCATATCTTAAACTTATATAGGAAAGCGAAAAGGATAGTCAAAAAAATTCTGCAGAAAAATGGCTAAAATAAATGAAAGGTAAAACAATTATGAAAAAAGATAAAAGTTGGAAGAATCACATGACTACCTGATTTCAAAACTTACAAGCCACAGTAATCAGTACAGTGTGGTACTGGCAAAAGTATAGATACAGAACAGTAAAACAGACTCCACCAAGAGTTGTCAAACTACAGCCTAAAAGCCTCAATCTGGCCTGCTCTCTGTTTCGAAAAGAAAGTTTTGATACAAAAAAATTGTCGGGCTTTTTTGTTTATATATTGTCCATGGCTGCTGCTATGCTGTAATGACAGGGTCGATTAGTTACAATGAAGATTGTAGCCTGCCATCCTAAAATCTTTCTTATCCATTCCTTCACAGGAAAAGTTGGCCAAACCCTAGAACAGAATCCAAACATAAAACAACTCATACATGATTAATTGATTTTTGACGAACATGCTGAGAAAACTATGCAATCATGTGATGTAGAAATTCTAGGCTTTCAGTATGTTGCTGCTGCAACAACAGATGCTAGACAGACATGTACAAACAATCCGAACGTTGACTTATACCTTACACTATAATAAAAATTTAACTCAAAATAGACCACAGACCTAAATGTAAAACCTAAAGTATAACATTTCTAGGAAGGAAGAGGTGAAAATCTTTATGAACGTGGGTTAGGCAAAAATTTTGTAAAGAGCATCCAAAAAAATTCAAACCAAAATAGAAAAAGTTGATAAATAAGACGTGATCAAAATTAAAAGCATCCACTCTTCAAAAAACAATATTAAGAAAATGAAAGAGAAGCCACAGACTGGAAATAAATACTTATAAAACACTATCTAGTAAAAGACTGATTTCATTAATGTGCTGCTGCTGCTGCTGAGTCGCTTCAGTCATGTCTGACCCTGTGCGACCCCATAGACGGCAGCCCACCAGGCTCCCCCGTCCCTGGGATTCTCCAGGCAAGAACACCAGAGTGGGTTGTCATTTCCTTCTCCAATGCATGAAAATGAAAAGTGAAAGAAGTTGCTCAGTCGTGTCCGACTCTTAGTGACCCCATGGACTGCAGCCTACCAGGCTTCTCCGTCCATGGTATTCTCCAGGCAAGAACACTGGAGTGGGTTGCCATTTCCTTCTCCAATGCATGAAAGGAAAAGTGAAAGTGAAGTCACTCAGTCGTGTCCGACTCTTAGCAACCCCATGGACTGCGGCCCACCAGGCTCCTCTGTCCATGGGCTTTTCCAGGAGAGAGTACTGGAATGGGTTGCCATTGCCTTTTCCATCATTGCTGCTGCTTAAGTCGCTTCAGTTGTGTCCTACCCTGTGCGACCCCAGAGATGGCAGCCCACCAAGCTCTGCCATCCCTGGGATTCTCCAGGTAAGAACACTGGAGTGGGTTGCCATTTCCTTCTCCAATGCATGAAAATGAAAAGTGAAAGAAGTTGCTCAGTTGTGTCCGACTCTTAGCGACCCCATGGACTGCAGCCTACCAGGCTTCTCTGTCCATGGGATTTTCCAGGCAAGAGTACTGGAGTGGGGTGCCATTGCCTAATGTGTAAAGAACCCTAACAACTCAATAATTACAAACAGACAAAGTTCTTTAAAAAACAGAGAAAATATGTGAACAGACATTTCATACATAAATTCATACATAATGAAATTTCATGCATTTCATAAATTAAAACCACAGTGAGATATCATCACAGATCTCTTTGTGTCGGTGAGGGGATGCCGTGCCACTGGAACTCTCATACACTGTGGGTAACATGAAACATGGTGCAGCCACTTTGAAAAAACAGCATGACAGTTTTTTATAAAGTTAAACATGATCTTTCTACATGACCTAACTCATCATCCAGGTTTTTACCCAAAAGAAATACAAATATATGTTTACAAAAGACTGTGTACATTAATGCTTATAGAAGCCTATTCATAACCACCAAAAAAAAAATGCAAACAACACAGATGTTCATTACACGTGAAAGGATGAGTAAATAACAGTATGTCTGCAAAGTGTACACATGTACTGTGATGCATTCCGTACGATGGAATTCCATACCATGGACTATGATTCAGCAGCACAAGGGACAGATGTCAAATGTGTTACACTAACTGAAAGAAGTCACACTTATAAGGCCACATGCTCTCTGTCTCAACCTATGTGACACTGTGGAAAAGTTAAAGCCATAGGAATAGCTGTAGGCCAGGGAGTGACCACAAAGGGCCACATGGGAACTTTGGGGAGAGGTAGAAATGTACTCTATCGTAAATTGTGATAGTGGTTATATGACTGGATATATTTGCCAGAATTCATAAAATCATACATCTAAAAGGTGAGTATGAGGAATTCCCTGGAGGTCCAGTGGTTAGGACTCCACACTTCCAATGCAGGGGACCCAGGTTTGATCCCTGGTAGGGGATCTAGATCCCACATGCTCCAACTAAGACCCAGTGCAGCCAAATAAATAAATAAATAAAAATAAATTTTAAAAAGTGGCCATCAAGTAAAAGAAGGATTTCCAGTGAAAGTCAAAAAGCTGACTATCTTGTGTTGAAAGGAAATTCAAAATTCAAACTAGAGAGTTAATTTAGAAAAAATTCAGAAATCCGTATAAACTTTTGCATAGTCAAACTTTGGGATATGTGAGGTCTCAGGGCATATACCTTATGAATATCAAGGGGCTCTGGTATATACTATAAAGTATAAGAGTCTAATAAGAATCTATTTTTCACATGAGAGATTTACAAGCATTTAAGGAGGAGGTTGGTAACTCTCTTTAGAGGCTCAGGACAAGCCTAGTAGAGATAATGATGTTACCTCTGTAGTAGCTTCTTAAAAGAAACTGAAAGTGTTAGCCACTCAGTCGTGTCAGACTCTTGGAGACCCCATAGATTATATGTAGCCCACCAGGCTCTTCCGTCCATGGGATTCTCCAGGTAAGAATACTGGAATGGGTTGCCATTCCTTTCTCCAGGGGATCTTCCTGACCCAGGGATTGAACCTGGGTCTTCTGCATTGCAGGCAGATTCTTTACCATCTGAATCACCAGGGAAGCCCTCTTAAAAGATGAGCCAAGGATAAAATTTAAGAGAAAGAGATTCTAGACAAAAAGAATAACCTAATGAACTAAGGCTTGAGGGAGGAAGGTGTCATCTAGGAAAGATAGTTTGTTTGTTTTTTAGCTTCATATTTCATAGAAAGATATGTGTGTTAGTCGCTCAGTCGTGTCCGACTCTTTGTGACCCCATGAACTGTAGCCCGCCAGGCTCCTCTGTCCATGGAATTCTCCAGGCAAGAATACTGGAGTGGATTGCCATTCCCTTCTCCAGAGCATCTTCCCAACCCAGGGATCAAACCCTGGCCTCCTGCATCACAGGCAGATTCTTTGCCGTTTGAGCTACAGGGAAGTCTTCATAGGAAGATAGTTATTTTTGAAAGATTGAATTACAGTTACTCACTATATTGCACTTTTAAACTTTTCTCTTGCTTAATTTGATCCCTTCGATTATTGCACATATTCCTGAGCACCTTCTTCGTGCCATGTTCTGGGTAATATTTAACCTCGAGTTTCTGTTCTCTAGAAGCTCATGGGCTCTCTCTCTCTCACACACAAGTTACTATTATAAGATTTTAGACAGGGGTATATGCATGCATGTGCAAGTTGCTCTGAGAATAGAGGGTCTAACTCAACATGGTGGCTGTGAGCAACTGGTAGTGAAAAGCTAAGCAACCAAAAGAGTATTGAAGTATGAGCGAGGTTTGTCAAATAGACAGGGAATGAATGTCTTGCAAGGCAGAGGGAACAGCATGTGCAAACACACAGAAGCAGAAGAAAACATGGCACTTGAAGAAGATGGCAAGTCATTTAGTAAAGCTTGAGAGCCAGGGGCAGGGAGAATTTGAATGCACAGGTGAAGAGCAGATGTGGTTACAAGTGTGGACAAGGGTTGTTTCCAAGCTAAAGCATTTGAACTTGTTCTTCAGAAAATTGAGAGCTACAGAAATATTTTACCCAGAGTAATGAAATGATCAGATTTGAGTGTTAAAATGCCATTTTTGCCAGCATTTTGCAATATAATTAAATAAAGAAGAAACCGGATATAAAGAAACCAGTTTGATGATTGCTCCAAAAATTTAATTGTAGGATGCTGAAGACTTTGCCTAAGGCATCAGAGAGATAAAACTGATGACCTGGGAATCAGTTAGAAGTGTGTGGGAGAGAAGTGGTGAAGGGAAAAAAGGAAATTGCGTATGTCTACCAGAGTTCTGGTTTGAGTAGCTGAATGGTAAAGCCAGTAACTGGGTTAAGTTATTATAGAAAAAGGAGCAAGTTATAAATATGACAACAATAATCATTTTTGTTGATTATTATTAACAGTAATCATTTTTCACATAGAAGATCTATGTGACTTGAATACACACCTAATTAAATAAACTAAATTTAAGTACAACTGTAAACTAGAGAAATGTGTCAATAAAAAAATTCTGGATTCTATTCTCCTCTTCCCAGCCAAGGACATTTTTCTTTTCCCTTTTTCATTCACATGCTGAAGCAGAATGGAATCTGAGACCTTGCAAACCATGTCCAGTTTATCCTTGAATCATTTTATTAGTGATGCAATGGTTACCTTAGAAATGAGATAAATGGAAAGTTGTTTTCTTTTGTGTTTGGCATAATCATCTTGTTGCCTAGGAAAGTTTTAACCTCTGGCTCTTGATGAAAGGGTACCACATTTTGTTTTCTTAGTTTACTTCATTTTGCTTTGAGATTTCCATTGAAATATCAAAACACGTTGTTTCAAGTTTCTTTGAAATGCCTGTGTCTTCAGTATCTTGTATAATTATAACAATAGTTACTGAGTGTGAGGTGCATTAGAGATAATACTTCTTTTAATTCTCAATATTCTTATGAGGTACAAGTTAATTATTTTAAAAATGAGAAAGAAGCTCCATGAGTTTAAGAACCTTTTTACTAACTGGTTAGTGAAAAGAACCAGTATTTGCACTCTGGTTCACCTGCCTCTGAAGCCTTTGAAATTTCCATATGTTACACTGATAAAATTTATATACAGAAAAACAAAACTTTTTAATGGAAAATTTTAGACATAAACAAAAGGATAAGGGATAATATAATAAACTTCTATTTACTCTTCACTTAGTTTCTCTAATGATTAATTTACAGCCAATCTGGTTTCATTTTTACACATCTACTTTTTCTCCACTCCCTCCCTCTAGCACTGAATTATTTTGTAGCAAATCCCAAGTATCCTATCATTTCATCTGTACATATTTTTGTATGTAGCTTTAAGAGAGAAATATCATAAAACAGTGGCAACATAAACTAACCACATACCATTATGACACCAAAAGAAGTAGGCGATAAATTCCTTAACATCGTCAAATGTACAGTGTTCATATTTCCCTGATTATCCGAAGTACTGCTGTTTAACAGTTGGTTGTTTGAATTAGAATGATTGGAGCTAAATTTTACCTGAAGTACATTGTTTAAACTAGTTAAAACTCCACCTCATTTGGTCCATCTATCATCACATCCACAGACACAGCAGGAACTTCCTGGCAAGTTTGTAAATGAACTATGGAATCATTTACAGTAAGTTTATAATACTTTCAGACTTGCAGATCTCTCTTTCTCTTGTTTTTATTGAAATATAATTGACATATAGCATTATATTAGTTTCATTATATTTTTACAATAGCATTATATTAGTTTCATTATATTTTTACAATATAATGGTTTTATATTTGTATGTACTACAAAATGGTCATCACAATAAGTCTAGTTAACATTTATCACTATACATGGTTAAAGCTTTTTTCTTATGGTGAGAACTTTTGATATCTAATTTCTTAGCAACTTTCAAATGTATAAAACATTATTATCAACTGTAGTCACCATGCAGTATATTACATCCCCAGGACTTATACCTGGAAGTTTGTACCTTTTGATCCCCTTTACCTATTTCTGATATAGGCCAAGACAGACATGATTGGAAATCAATCCCATTGGCTATCTGTGCAAAATGAATCATTACTTTGGCACCTGAGCCAGTGTAAAAAAAATTCGCAGTGTTTGACTGCCTAGGACCAGATCCAGCATCTTGGATCCCTTTGCTAACTGCCTCAGAAACAAGATGAAGAATTAAATGAGTGCAGAAGTGGAATGTATATCTTCCACCAGATTAAAATGTCACAGTAAAAAATGTAAGAGATTTAGTTCCTATGCAACATCTAATAATGCTCAAGTATCAGATAGTGTTCAAGTTTTTGGATTAGGTGATGTTTGTCTCTAATTTCCTCCCTGTCTTTGTCTTTCTTCCCCAATTCCCTTGTGGATCTGTGTTCCCCATGTCTTCCTAGAGATTTCTAATAGAGCACTTATTTAGGCCTGGTGTGACTCCAATTTCACCTTGTCTCTAAAACTGTCCATCTTTCACCATATCCTCCAATCAAAACCCCTTTCCTCAAGAACAAGCAAATGCAGTAGAAAGCCCATGGGCTTTGAAACTAGGCAGTCATGGAGCAGAATCCCATCTCCACCACTCTGTGAACTTGGCCAAGTTGGTTAACTTCTTTAGCATGGGTTTTAAGATTAAAGCCAATTAAAACCAAGTCCCATTGGAGAGACTTCCCTGGTGGTCCAGTGGTTAAGACTCCATTCTCCTAATAGAGGAGTCCTCAGTTTGATTCTTGGTCAGGGAACTAGATCCCACATGCCGCAACTTAAAAAAAAAAAAAGCCCATGAGCCACAGCTAAGACCTGGTGCAGCCAAATAAAAAAAGAATTAAAACAAATATTAACCTTTGAGTTGTTGGCAGGCACGGAACATTAAGAAAGTAAAAGTGAAAGAGAGTTGTGTCCGATTCTCTGCAACCGCATAAACTGTAGCCGGCCAGGCTCCTCTGTCCAAGGGATTCTCCAGGCAAGAATACTGGAGTGGGTTGCCATTTCCTTTCCTGGGGTCTCCCTCATTGCAGGCAGATTCTTTACCATCTGAGCCACCAGGGAAGCCCATAACTTTCAGACAGTGTCTTCAACCAAGCCCAGGTCCCAGGCCCTGGATGGGGGCTCAGTGGATACAAATACTAGTGGTAGAGACACAGAGGTGGCCAGACGGAGAACATGCTGTCAGTCAGCCTTTCTGTGTTTTGTTTTGTTTTTAGCAAAGACCAAACTCATGCCATCTGCCCATAACCACATCGCCAAATCAAGAAAGCTGAGTGGGCAAAACTGCCCTTCTTAACTCCACAAACTCCCTTTATGGCCATGGACTGCCCTTTCATGACTGGTAGTCTTTTTTTGGGTCCCTCAGGATGTTCCCTGATTTGGAGGCAAGGGAACAGCAGGGAGTGGAGCACATGGTCCTGTGCCTGGGACTATCCATACCAGGATCTGGAGAGGAAAAACATTCTAAATATTCACAGTTATTGGTGTTTTGTAGCCAGGCTAAGGGCAAGCAGAGGTTGAGCCAGGACTGCCTGGGTGGAGCTTCTTATTGTACAATTCAGCACATTGTTCTGGGGCCCTTGCTGGCACTCCAGCGATGAGTCTTCTTCCAGTAACTACTAAGTGAGACAGCCAAGTTCTCTAGGGACTGAGAGGCAGATTCCAGAATGGCACTTTGGGAAGCCCTGGGGTCCTGATGATGACGGAGAAAGGGGTATTCCACTTTTGTTCTATATGTTAGGCTTTATTCAGTCTCATTTGTTGCATCTAAAGGAAATATCATTTGGAAAAAGAACAGAGAACTTTGCTGCTACTGCTGCTACTATTGGAGAAGGCAATGGCAACCCACTCCAGTACTCTTGCCTGGAGAATCCCATGGGTGCAGAAGTCTGGTGGGCTACAGTCCATGGGGTCGCAAAAAGCTGGACGCCACTGAGTGGCTAAATCCAAAATTTGTTATTCTTCAAGATAGCAAAACTAAACAGCCTACCATAAACAGCAACATTAGATTTTAAAGCAAACATCAAACTTATTTTTCAAGTATTTGAAAGGGCTGTGTTTTTTAATTCTATGACTTTTGACCACTAAAAATGATGTGATGATAGAGCCACAAAAATTTTGTCAGTTAAACAAGTCTTTAATTCCCATAGGAATGAATCATGAACTTTTAACTACACACCCTTCTGAGCTCGGAGGGTAAAATTCTTTTTTCCTTAACATAGCTGATTCAAAGGGAGCAGTTTTTCCTTGGGAACCATGGCTTTTCTTGTCATGAATCAAATAGCTTTCCCCAAACTCTGTCTGTGGGTATTGTTACCCCTCCACTTGAGGGGAGCACTGTGAAAGGAAAGAATGGACTCCTTACCTCACAGAGATAGTTCTATTTTGAGATTAACAGAGGTTAAGAGGACTGCTCCTCTAAATTTGGAAATAGTCTTCCAAATTCAAATGTAGACCCACACAGCCGACTTGAAAAAACTTTGGGAAGAGATTGTTAGGATAGTGTGGCTATAGGGGAGCTGATAGAATGTCTAGCATCGTTCTTGTCCTGGATGTGGTCTTCTCTCCGTGTTCTTATATCTTCTGGGTTTTTATATCTAGAAAAATTTCAGCCAAGAGGCACAGGCAGAATTTTTCCATTTCTGGTATAACTTAATAAGGACACTTATGAATGAAAATATTTGGGGAAATTAATAAACAAATGTTCTAAAATATTTCCTATTCATTCAGCAGATAACATTTCCCACAAGGCAATAAGCAGAGGAGGAAATGAACATTTATCGAGTATCTATTACAGTCCAGGCTCTGTGCCAAGAACTTTAAATGTATTATCTCCTTTATGCTATGCAAAATGTTATTTTACAGATTGGAAATTAAAGTTTCAGAGAAGTTACATAACTTTCCCAAAGTCATATATCAGGAGAGTGGTGAAGCCAAGATTCCAATATAGCCTAAATGAAAAGCCCACATTCTTTTCGTTATGCTAAAATTTGTCTTTCCTAAAAAGCATAATGAACTCAACCTTAAGAAACCATATGAATTACAGAATCACAAAGAATTAGTTTGATGGAGATTAGGGAAAGTGGGCCAGTATATGTGGAATAGTGGCTTAGCGGGTGTTCTGTGAGGTCAGATAGACCCGAATCTCAGAGTTTTCATTCAGTAGCCTACTGAACTAGGGGCAAGTTACAGACTTTATAGCCTGGGGCTTCCCTGATAGCTCCGTTGGTGAAGAATCTGCTTGCAGAATTCAACCCGGATTTGATTTCTGGGTCAGGAAGGTCCCTCGGAGAAGCAAATGTCAACCTACTCCAGTATTCTTGCCTGGGAAATCCTATGGACAAAGAGGCCTGGCCAGCTACAGTCCATGGGATTGCAAGAGTCGGATATGACTGTGACTAAACCACCAGCACCATAGACTTTATAGGGGTTTTTCTTTTCTTGAATGTGTTAATTAATTTATTTTCCACTCATGTAGCTATCCATCTACCCACCTGCCCATCTATTCCCCCATCCACTCATCATTCCTGAGGCTATTTTAAGTAGTCAATGATAGCATGCTAAATAAAATCCTTGGCAATGTGTGATACAGAGTAAGTGCTAAGTAATTGCTGGCTACAGTCGTTTTTGCTTTTAAAAATTTGAAGACTTTGTTTCAACATCCTTACAGAAGTAAAAGCTGGGTTTCAGAGAGTCCCAAGTAAATTTCTCAAGGACACTGGCCTAAACAGCGACACAATTAGAATTAGACCTCAGCTTTTTTGACTTCTGATATATTCTTACTGTCTTTCCAGGACACAGTACATTCACCAGAGGATTTCGAGACAGTTTTGAAATAATCATCTTAAAAATGATCATGTTTTACAACCCCAATGGAAGAAAATAGTTGAAACCAGGGTTGTTTTTAAGAAATCCAGGATGTGGACACTGTTAGTAGTTCAATGGACATAACTTCCTCCTCCTCTTTCTTAACATAGTCCCAGTTTGGTCCAGGTGTCCACTCCTTCCCCATCTCAAGGAGAGATTCTTCTTAGTCTAAAGCAGTGATCCTCAAACTTTAGAATACATGGCATGTTTGTTGGAACTCAGATTGCTGGACCCTCCCCTCAGCGTTTCTGATTCAAGAGAGCTGGAGTGAGGCCAGAGAATTTGCATTTCTAGTAGGTTTTCAGGTTCCCAGCAGCTGGGAACTGCTTACACTGCTAATCTGGGGACTGTCCTTTGAGAATCATTGGTTTAGGACCATCAGAGTCATTCCCCTGTTCTGAGAATGGCCAAGATTCCCTGATAGTTCAGCTGCAAAGAATTGGCCTGCCATGCAGGAGACCCCAGTTGGACCCCTGGTTGGGAAGATCCCCTGGAGAAGGGAATGGCTACCCACTCCAGTATTCTTGCCTGGGGAACTCCCGTGGACAGAGGAGCCTGGTGGGCTACAGTCCGTGGGGTGGCAAACAGCTGGACATGCCTGAGTGACTAAGCACAGCACAGTAAATTGCCCCAGTCAGACTAAAGGCAAAGGAGCATATCCCTTGGTTGGAAGGTTTACTCTTTCTTGTTGTAGTTGAATAATGAACAGTTATTGCTGGCACCCATCTTATCATGCTGCTGCTGCTGCTGCTACTAAGTCGCTTCAGTCGTGTTTGACTCTGTGCAACCCCATGGACAGCAGCCCACCAGGCTCCTCTGTCCACAGGATTCTCCAGGCAAGAATACTGGAGTGGGTTGCCATTTCCTTCTCCCAGCATCTTATCATGAGTCTCAGTAAACAGACAGTGGGGCAGACGGCAGAGCAGAGAGAGGGATAGGGCCCAAGACTGGTGAAATCATTGAGACAGTGAATTACCCAAGTCAGAGACTTGATCTTCCTCTGTACCTCCTGGCATGTGAGCTTACGCAAATCTCCTTATTTAAGCAACTTCAAATCACAGCGTCTGTTACTTTCTCCATGCTTAACCACTCGATGTCAGATATATTCCTAAAAGTCACTAAAATGATACTAAATACATTTGAAATCCTTAACATTTTAATTTATTCAATTTTTTCCTCTTCCAAATAACTGATAACTTTATCTTTCATTAATGAGATAATACATATGCAAAGACAAATCTATTTCTATGCTTTAAATGGCAGAAAGTGCTCAATAAAAGCACAATCCTATTCTTAATGCTTTCATGATATACTGTGGGCAGGAAAGACAATTCTCTTTCACAAGATTTGATGTGATTAGTTAATAGTTGTCAGTGAGAAACAAACTCTGGTACATCCCTAAATTAGGAAACACTTGAGATTCTCAGAGAATATAAATTTCTTCTAGGAAGCTTAGAAGATTATTCATATAATCTTAACAATTGCAGTTTGTTAGAACCTCCATTCTGTTTATAAGCTGAAGTAGGAGCAGAAGTGAAATGAATGACTTCAAATCTCCTTCATGTTTTATGTTATTACTGTAATTACAACTATTGTAAGAATATTAAAAATAAAAAAGCAAAATCTCAACAAACTAGCTCTTCCTTCTGACATCACAGACTGGAAAAAAATATATATATATGTATATATATATATATATATATTTATGTATTTATTCAGTTTATTTCTTCCTTGTAGAAACATGCCATTCATTGCTTGTGACTCTAAGCAAACAATATTTTTATCTGTGATTGTGATACATTTCCATATAAGATTTCTTTGTGTGAAGGGTCATTTTATTGTGGCTTAATCATTCAGTTCTCCTTCAGAAAATGTATGTTACCTAGTGACAGAGCCCATCTAAGTCTTTAAGTTATTTTGAAGTGGAGCAATAGCAAGATTTTTTTTTTAATTTAATAGGAAGTTTTGAGTTTTTCTGTTTCCTTTAAACCAGAGATCATGATGAATAGTAACAATAACCTCTGTTGCTACTTATTCTGTCAGGCATCGCATCATTTATAGGGACTAGCTCATTTTATTTAATCATGAATTCATTCAACAAACATTTGTGGAACACTTAATATTTGCCAATCTGGTGCCATATACTACATAGAGACCATTTTCAGCTAGATTTTTCATCAGGTTGGAAAAAAAGCAGTGGTCTGACTTCAAATCCTAGGTAAGAGCCCTATTTCCCAGGAAGTAAGAAAGAGATGAAGATGAAGTAAATCATGTTTTTTCTTTCTTTCTTTCTTTTGGCTGTGTCCCATGGCTTGTGGGATTGAACTCACGCCGCCTTGCAGTGGAGCAGTGAAAGAGCAGAGTTCTAACCACTGGAATTCCCTTGCCCCTGAGTTTCTGTTCTCAGTATGATAGACTGTGTTTTCCGAAGTTTGTTCCTTGATATTTCCATAAGAAGATGATAATCGGAGTGATTTTTAAAAGTTCCATGACCAAGAATTTTGTGGGGAAATGTGGGGACTCAATCATTAAACAGAGTTCTTTACTGGAGGAATTCTTAGCACCTTAGTATGCTTTGGGGCTTTCCAAAGAGGTGTCACATTTTGCATCATTTCTCAAACTTATTTGATCATAATGTCCCCGAACCTGTACTCCCACAGAAGGCACAGTGTTCAGGCTCCTTGGCACACACTTTATGAAAGAATCTTGTAAGTCATTTCTGCTTTTAAAAGTTTCTTCATTCCTCTTTCTACTTCAAATAAGAGCTTTTTCATTCCTCCTTCTCCTTCAAATCTCTCTAGTGCTCTCAAAGTTCCAGGTTTTTTTCTCCACAAGTACAAACTCCCCCACCTCCCTGACAATCTTACATGTCTCTAATACTTCTAGTTTTTCAGAACTCACAGACCTTTCTAGTAAAATCTGAGATATCTATGAAAGACATTTAGCCTCTCAAATTTCTTCATTCCTGGATGATATCATGGCCTCAGTCCACAAGGAATGGGGAAGGAAGGAAGAAGAGGACATAGGGGAAAGGTTATAGTCAGAAAGGCTAAGAAACGGTAAATTTCAGTAAATAGATGAAACCTGGCACAGCCCTTCTGAAAAACTGCCAACTCCTGACTGAAACTAAAATGTATACAAATTAGAGTTATGCATTGCGTTTATCTTGGAAGCAAAGTGAAAGAGAAAACTTGGAAACTGCCTGCTTAATCTGGTCACGTTTCAAAGTCAAGTCCAATAATTCTTGTTGGAGAAGATGGGGAGAGGAAGGGGATGGTCTTTGGAACCTGGACCATGTAATTTCTCATATATGTTAGCCAAATAAGTTAACCATTTCCCTACCTGGATTTCTTCTGTATGAAGTGTGAGACTGCATGTTGCTGTGAGTTGCTGCGCTGGTAAAGTCCACTTGAAAAACAACAGTGTTTGTAAAAATCTATGATGGAAAAGAATCTGAAAAAGAATATATATATTTATGTATATATAGACATATATATATTTATATATATATAGACATATATATATATACACAACATATATGAAACTAATGTAATATTATAAATCAACTACACTTCAATAAATAGGAAAAAATTATGGAAGTAATAAAAAAAAAGGAAACCTCTTACCTCTGTATACCTTTCTCTCCTTCAGATAAATACATCCATCAGACCTCATCATTCTTCAGAAAGGAGAAAGAGTAATAGCTAGCATCAGGTGGGGATAGGGGAGACATAGGGAGTTGTGTAATTCATAACTTTCTTTTTTGAAGAGAAACTTTTCGTATGAGCCAGGATCCTGGTAGGAAAGTGAATTCTCCACTCAAAGTTGCTCAGTGGGAGAGGTTTTAGTAAAAGGAGTATTTACAGTGAGGAGGGCAAGGTTAAGGGAGGCAGCAAATGCGATAAGGTACCCAGGGACTAGTGACAGGGGGAAGCTATCACCAGTAGTAGGTCTGAGGGGCAAAGAGAGTAAAGGTGCCCCACAGAAGCTGGGCTTGTGGACCCAGCACATCAAAGCAGGAAGGAGTAGGGGAAAAACAAACTCTCTCTCTATCTCATTCAGCTCTCAGTTCTCCTGCAGCTTATCTCCAACTGGCCAAACCCAGACAGAACCAGAGAGCAAAATAGTGCAGGAGATGCAACGTGAGTAGTGAGAGCCTCTTTGAAAACACAGCACACAAGGCTTTGGGGAGAAAATGGGGAATAACCAGGCGTCTCTTCCCACAGTCTGACTTCTGGGTAAAAACTTGGAGCAAGACCCCAGTATGTCAAATAAAGGAACACTTTACTTTTAGCTCTGAGTCCAATCCCTTCATTTTACAGATAGGAAAGCTGACACCCACAGAGCTTGTTCAAAGCCACCCAAGATCACTATGAGGTTTCAGCCCAGTCCTGCCTTCTAATTCCACAATGCAGCTTTTCCACCTGGCCACTGCATTCTTCAGATCCTCTGGGCCTACTCATTATCTTATTTCTCCCTCAAAATTTAGTTTCTCAGTTCTCCTGTCTTCTGGAGAAGGAAAAGAGAGATGAAGATTTCATCTCTGGGCAGATATATGCCACTGACACTAGGTTATTCACCTGGATAAAGTGCAAATTGCATAGAATTGAAAATGTGATTATATTTAAGCTCAACTATAGGCCCTTGGGTAAGCTGAGTGGCTAAGAAAAACCTGGCTCACCTGGTCAACTTGTCCTTCCAAATGCACTGTCAGTGTTCCAGAGAGATCTAAATGGGTGATTAAGATGGCCAAAATGCCAGGTCTGTTTTTAGGTTCAGTGGCAGGGAATTCAGGCCACTTAAGTTTCAATACTTCAGGGTCAGCCTTAGGGAAAATTGGGAAATGGTTGACCTTTGCCTTAAGTTGCTTCATGCTCACTCCCCCTTCCCACGTTGCTTCCTCCCCTTCACTCCTGATCAAAAACTGGTTACCAGCTAAGTCAGGAGCTGGTCTACCTGTCCCCTTAGATGTTCTCGAGTTTCAGACTGTCTTGGCCTTTGGGGCCTGTTTTGTCCTTTAAGGTTTTCCTTTCACTGATTCTTCAGCAGATCTGCTAAACAAAGGTATGTCTACCTGTTCCAGGTTGTTATGTAGCCTGTTCACATGTTACTCTTCCCAAATACTTCCCCCACGTTCTCATTCCTCACCACATAGACAGCATCCCAGTTGTAAACAGAGCCTACAGTGGTAAGGGTTCCCCATGTGGCACAGTGGTAAAGTATCCGGCTGCTAATCCCTGGGTCAGGAAGATCCCCTGGAGAAGGAAATGGCAACTCACTCCAATATTCTTGCCTGGGAAATCACAGGGACAGAGGAGCCTGGTGGGCTCCAGTCCATAGAGTCCCAAGAGTCAGACACAACTGAGCAACCGAAGATGGACATGCAGAGTGGTACATTCATACACTCAAGTCAACCTGTGACAGGTTGAGCCAGATAAACTTTTCCTTGGCCTTCGAAAAACCTCCTGTTCCCAGAGGTTCACTCACATTTTTAGAGAACCTGTCCTGTGAGTCAATCAAATAAAGATCTTTCTAGGAGATTTTTATATCTCAATAGCATCAAACACCTGTTAAAGTTCACTTTTCCCTTGCTCATGAGGACTGGTGTAATAGGTATCGATATTAATAATCATCTGATTTTATGGCTGATAGGTTAAATTATTTCATTGTGGGAACTGTCATCAACTATTTTCAAGCTGTAAAATTTGAAAAACCAGCTGTTTTCACTGTTTATACTCAACTCCTTTCCTCTTTCCCTGCCCCTGCTGGTATATTCTTCTTCCAGTAATGTTCTCCCTGGAATGTCAGCAAAAACACACTGGACCTAAGCCAGCAGATTGGACCAGAAATAACATAGTCCAGAAAAACCTCCCACCACCATCTTCTGACCACGTGATTGGAGGCAACTAACACATGTAGTCTCAGATTCAGAGTAGGGACTCAATGAATGATTGTCAATCTTGCAACTAGTCAACAAACAGGGCCTGGAGATCTGATGCATGGTGTGGGGAATATAGACAACAGTATTGTATTATAATCATCCAACTTGCTAAGTCTAGATCTAAATTATTTCAACAGCAAGAAAGGAATAATAATTATGTGACATGACAGGTGCTAACTATAGCTACAATGGTAATCATATTATAATATAAAAATATATCAAATCAACATGTTATACAACTTAAATTTACAATGTTATTTGTCAAATAAATGCTTCCTAGGTGGCACTAGTGGTAAAGAACCCACCTTCCAATGTAGGAGACATAAAATATGTGGGTTCAATCCCTGGGTCAGGAAGATCCCCTGGATGGCAACCCATTCCAATAATCTTGTCTGGAAAATCCTGTAGCTAAAGGAGCCTGACAGGCCACAGTCTATGGGGTCACAAAGAGTCGGACATGACTGAAGCCACTTAGCATACACCCACATGTCAAACATATCTGAACTGAAAAAAGATTTTTGATTCTGAATCCAAGTTTGACTGAGCAGTGATTTGCAATGAAACAGACAGGCAGAGATTCTTTAAAATTGCTGAACATGGAAAGGTCTGCATTAGTTATTCAGGAGATGCAAATTAAAACCACAATGAGATACCATTATCTATCTGCTAGAAGAGCTAGAATTTGAAAGGCTGGTAATACAAATATTGACAAGGATGTGGCACAATTGGAATTCTCATTTTCCGCTGCTAGATATGTAAATGATACATTTACTTAGGAAAATGATTTGATAGTGTCACGGTAAAGGCGAGCATAAGCTGACCCTATAACCAGAAGTTCCACTCCTGGGTATTTACCACAAAAGTACACATACTTGTGCTCTGAGAGTCACATAGTATAGGAATGCTCCCAGCAGCATTTTTTTTTTTTTCCAGCAGCATTATTTGTAATAGCACCTCCCCACCCCTGCTCACTTTCTGTGCTGCTGTGCTTAGTCGCTCAGTTGTGTCTGACTCTTTGTGACCCCATGGACTGTACCCTGCCAGGCTCCTCTGTCCATGTGGATTCTCCAGGCAAGAATACTGGAGAGGGTTGCCATGTTCTCCTCCAGGAGATCTTCCCAACCCAGGGATTGAACACAGGTCTCCCACATTGCGGACAGACTCTTTACCATCTGAGCCACCAGGGAAGCCCAAGAATACTGGAGTGGGTAGCCTATCCCTTCTCCAGGGGAACTTTCTGACCTAAGAATCAAACTGGGCTCTCCTGCATTGCATGAGGATATTTTTATCAGCTGAGCTACCAGGGATGCCCACCTTCTGACAACTACCCAAATGTTGAATTGTCAGATACATTTTGACATATTCATATAGTAGAATTCCATATAGCAATGAGAATGAATAAGCTATAATCACAACAAGAAACATGCATGGAACCCACAAACAAGATGGAGAGGAAAAAAAAAAAAACACCAGACTCCAGAGTATAGATTCTGTATGATTCCATTTATATCAAATTTAATAAGCATACGTAGCTACATTAAAGTATTAGGAGTCAAAACGGAGGTTATCCATCTCACTCCAGTCAGAATGGCTGCTATCAAAAAGTCTACAAACAATAAATGCTGGAGAGGGTGTGGAGAATAAGGAGCCCTCTTACATTGTTGGTGGGACTGCAAACTAGTACAGCCACTATGCAGAACAATGTGGAGAATCCTTAAAAAACTGGAAATAGAACTGCCATATAACCCAGCAATCCCACTGCTGGGCATACACACCAAGGAAACCAGAATTGAAAGAGACACATGTACCCCAATGTTCATCACAGCACTGTTTATAATAGCAGGACATGGAAGCAACCTAGATGTCCATCGGCAGAGGAATGCATAAGGAATCTGTGGTATATATACACAATGGAATATTACTCAGCCATTAAAAAGAATGCATTTGAATCAGTTCTAATGGGGTGGATGAAACTGGAGCCTATTATGCAGAGTGAAGTAAGTCAGAAAGAAAAACACCAATACAATATACTAATGCATATATATAGAATTTAGAAAGATGGTAACGATGATCCTATATGTGAGACAGCAAAAGAGACACAGATGTAAAGAACAGTCTTTTGGACTCTGTGGGAGAAGGCAAGGGTGGGATGATTTGAGAGGGTAGCATTGAAATGTGTATATTATCACATGTGAAGTGGATCCCCGGTCCAGGTTTGATGCATTAGACAGGGTGCTCAGGGCTGATGCACTGGGGTAGCCCTGGGGATGGGATGGGGAGGAAGGTGGGAGGCGGGGTTCAGGATGGGGAACACATGTGCACCCATAGCTGATTCACTACAGCAAAAACCACCACAATACTGTAAAGTAATTAGCCTCCAATTAAAATAAATAAATTATTTTTTTTTTAAAAGGAGGTTTTCTTTGGGAAGGAAGGAGTGAGTGGTGATTGGGAGCAGGCCCATGGGAGCTTCTGAATTGTTGTCAGTTTTTTGACCTGGATCAGTGGTTGCATTGTTCACCTATGACAATCCACTGAGGCAATGTATTTTTGTTTTCTCTGTTTTTCTATATGTATGTTATACCTCAATTAAAGCAAAATTGCAATTGCAGAGCTGGCAGGACTGGTCCAAGCCAACATATCCTATCCCTCCTTGACCCCTTTAGCGTATTTTATTTTCATCAATGATCCTGATTCTTCTTGTCTCCACATAACATCTTACTGCCCATGGAGCTTCCTAGATGCTGTCTCAGTCTCATATATCTACATTCCTGCCATCTGTCCTCCGCATTGTCTTTCCTAATGCCTTCTTTTTCTTAGAGATAGGATAAAATAATCTTTATTTTTTCAGTTGCGCCCTGGGGCTTAAAAGAATCTTAGTTCCCCAACCAGGGATTTGCCCAGGCCATTCGCAATGAGTGTGCAGAGTCCTAGATGGTAAAGAATCTGCCTGCAATATAGGAGACCTGAGTTCAATCCCTTGGTTGGGAAGATCCTCTGGAGAGGGCATGGCAACCCACTCCAATATTCTTGCAGAGTCCTAACCACTGGACTTGGTCAGGGAATGCTCAATATCTGCTAAGTTTTTTTTTTTTTACCATTACATATTTTATTTCTGTTTAATTAAGACATTTGTACTTTAACAGAGACAATGACCAATGACAAACTAGAATGCATTCACAGGAAGACAGGCTAGCTGAAGAATTAAATTGAATGTTTATTGAACAAGTGCAGATTAAATGAACTAGGAGGTGAGGTGGTTTTAACCTAAAGATACAATGAAGTCAAGTGTGATGTGCTAGTCGTTCAGTCGTGTCCGACTCTTTGCAACCCCATGGACTGCAGCCCACCAGGCTTCTCTGTCCATGGAATTTTTAGGCAAGAATACTGAAGTGGATTACCATTCCCTTCTCCAGGGGATCTTCCTGACCCAGGGATCAAACCCGGGTTTCCTGAATTGCAGGGAGATTCTTTACTGTCTGATCCACCAGGGAAGCCTGAAGATACAATAATCAAATATTGTATTTCAAATATTGTACTTCAAATATTCAGAGGGCTGTCACACAAAAAAATGAAAATTTGTTCATTATCTCTCCCAAGGGCAGACAGGACTTGACCCAAGGGATAAATATAAACAATCAATAGGCTGCAGGACAACTGTACAAAGTGTATCACTTAACAGCTTCTTTCCCAAATAATGCATTCCACCCATACATTTTCCTTCTTCTGAAAGGAAATAATACAAATGAATATTTCCCATGAATGTTTTAAGCTCATTCTCATGGCAAGTCCTCCGCTGCCAGCAATGGATGTAGTCACACTCTCAGAAAAAGAAATCCAAAGTTAACAAATTGTTTTACTAAGGAAATGATCTTTTCTTCCTCAGCTCTCAGTATTTTATATTTGTGATTCTCAGGAGGTGAGAGGAAAAGAGCATATTCTCCAAAGAGGATGAATTAGGGTCCTCAGCAATTCAGATACTGCCCCTGGGGATAGTCCTCCTCAAACTGTCAGTGCAGCTATCAACCTGTGGTACAGATGGGAGTGTGCTGTGCGCTGGGGCGGAAAAAAATAACTGACAACTGCTGTTCTACACAAAGCAGGAAGGCAGTATTTTATGAGTCAGTAGGAAATATAAACTGACTGCATAATACTGATGGGCTCCATCAAACCTGTCAACTATTAAAAAATGAGAATTGTTTCAACAACCATTATAATTTAGTTTATATTATATATATTATATTATATAGGTATTTTATCAAATATTTAGGAATGCTAAGGTACTTAACCCATCCGATAAAATTGAAAATAAACACTTTACATTCCTCTATTTGTCAGTATTCAGGATCTGGAAGGTGGATCTTGAACTCAGAATGATAAATGATAAGGAAAGCCACAGAGTCAGGGAGTTGGGCTAACTGCTGCCCACTGGGAATGGGTGGAACAGGGACAGGCTGTGATAAGGGAATAAACCTGTTAAAGGAAATATCCAGGGCCCCTGCAAGTGGCTTTTTGGGCATGACCATCCTTGTGATGGCGTCAGCCTGCCGTCCTGCTCTAGTAAACCTTTCACACCTTCTTACACTGGAAGTCCAACAAAGGTTGCAAAATAGCAGGTGATGACGATAGATGTGTATGTTCAAGAGACCAGGGAGAAGGCTCCTCTCCAGGTTACATCTCTAAGCACTTCCATGTTGGCTGGACCATCTCAGACCACTGGTGAGCTTGGATAGTGGAATAGATTCTGGAGAAATCTCTCTGCCAAATTCTTTGTCCTACTGACCAAGTTCAGAATTTGCAGGTTTTACAGCATATAGTATCCTTTTTCAAAAGTTTCCTGTACTATTCATGTTATGATGGAGCAGATATAAATTTAGAAGCTGACCATACACTGGGGGTGTAACAATTTCCCCTGAAGCCTCAAGCTCCTAGTTCTCCTACTGATCTAGCAACTTTCTGAAACTAAAGGAACTTGCCAACATCACTGCCACTGGCGTTTTCCTGGCTGGTCCTGCCGCCGTACCTCCCCACAGAGCCAGACCCCAAACTCCGCTAATTTATTTGTGACCAATGTGATTTCTTCTCTTCCTGGTGTAATTCAAATTTGAAAAAAATCCTTGAGAGTGACTTTAAGGATTAGTATCATGATACAAACCATAGAGGTAGAGGTTTTGGGGGACGATACCCTCTAAAAGACACAAGGGTGCTGGGCCTGGACATGTGTCCCACGCCTGTGCTGAGGATGTGCCTCGAGTAAACAGAGAAGTCTAGAGAAGGTGTTCCTTGTTTTTGCTGACATAATGGGTATCAAGAGAGAACAGCTTGACAGAAGACTGAGTCACTTTAGTATGATGGTGGAAGAAAAAAGGGTGATGGGCTTGTCCTTACTGAAAACTGGTTATGATGTAAAATTTGCTCACTGGAACTTTTTTTTTTTTTTGGCAGAAATATCAGGGTGTGGTGATAGTGACTAAGTAAATGAGAGCAAAGTTGAAAAATAGAAGTATTATTCTTACATTGGACTCTCTTAACTCAAGAATTACAGACCAGAGTGAACGAGCTGGCAAAACTCTTTGGGGATGCGCCGCTTCCTGCTCTCTTTATTATCCTTCTTGCAGCTGGGCTTCAACTTCCCAGACTTATCTACTCTTCAGCTAGTACTTGTGCTTCTCAAATTGCTTTGAGGGTACCACTGGGCAAGGGAACCAAGGAAGTGTGTGGCTCTGTTGATGCCTCTACTCTCTGGGTGAGAGATTAACACATGAGAAACAGTTTGGGAACAAAGTTGTTCAATCAATTGTTGAACAATTGATACACAATGAAGTGTTAGACTGAATACAACTGAAACACCCATCTGATGAATGCAGTAGGCTGGAAAGCAGAGAAATCAGGTTTCCAGCTGGTGTATGGACATGTGGATAGGTGTGAAAACCTGAAAAAGATTTATCAACCACATGGAGACAGAGGATGAAAACTCCTGTCTTTTCAGGTTCTCCTTTATTCTGTGTTCTGAAGTTCCTCTTTACTATTGCGGGTCACCAAAGATGGCACAACACCTTTCCGCTTCCTCTGGGAGCTGTGTTTGTCACAGTTGTCTATATATTTTCTGTGTTTTCTGGGACCTCATTTGGAAAAGAAAATCTGCATACAAGTTTATGCGTCTCTATTAAATAAGCACTGATGGGGTCTTTTGCTTGTCAGCAATAACAAGAGCTTCTCTGCGGCATTTATGAGTGCACTTTAAAGAATTTTGAATAATTCACTGGCTAAGAGTAAAAGAGTGTTTAACCAGGTTTGCTTGGGCAGAATTAACAATAAGTGATGTCCAGTCTGCTGCCTCTTCACCATAAAAATAATGTACATTTTTTTGGGTTGCAAAACTAACACTTGTTTATTATGGAACATTTGGTAAATTAAAAACATACATGAAGAAGCAAATGAAATTCAGTCATAATTCCTCCATGCTTATGTGTCCCTGACATATGTCCAAGACATGAACATTTGCACAATTGTGACTATGTCATATTGGAGTTTTGTACCCATCTTTTTCCCATGTCATAAAATATTTTTCAGAAACATGATTTATAAAACCTGCAAAACAAGACCCCCTCAACAATAATTCTTCTAGAAAACACTGGTTAATAAAATGTCTTAGAAGATACATGTGGATATTTTTTATTTCTAGTCACTTGAGGGTAGTAGTTAATAATTAGGCTTTCCACCCCTATTCATATGACTTTTAAGAAATATGAAAAAGATTGGCTCTACTGTTAAAAGATAAGAGAAAAAAAGATTTTTCCCCTTAAAATATCTGTTACAAAGGTATTGAAATTTTAGCTTATGATTTTTTTTTAAGCTATAGAGAATATTGTTTTCTTTCTAGGATTTAGTCCTAGAAAAACCTGGAACCAACCTTGGAGGATAAAATTCTCTTTGCAAAATGCAGTTGATCCAGCTTCTTTCACTTGATCCATGATTCTGGAAGTCTGCTTATTGGTTCATACAAGCATTTATATGTACAGATCCCACAATTTACTTAGAATATCCTAGGTGATGCAGAGGGGAACCTTGTAGGACTCTGGAAACAGTTGGTTCTTACAGATGCTGAACACAAACACTGAAAACTGGAGTGATTCAGGGCAGCAGTGGAAAATGGGTTATTTCATTGTTCCCTCAATAGCAGAATTTCATTGGTCCCCATCTTTATTATGGTGACATGTTCTACTTGGTCTCTATTTCTACTGCTCTTTTGTTACCAATTACTTCATCCCCTACTTTTTACGTCTTTTCTCTTGCTGATGGCTTCAGTTTACTCAGAACTTACCCCTCTCAAGGCTTCTCAGGGCCTCTTTCTACACCTAGCTTCTGCACCCATCACATGATTGATTTTCTCTTCCCATTTCCAGTTCATATTCTTGAAAGAGAAAGGGCTTAGGTAGTCACCGCCACCCCTGTTTGGGTGGAGTGTTCACATCACTAGGCCTGGCTTCCCTTGACCAGCATAGTTCTAAGAAGGGGGTTGTGTGGGGTGGATCATGCCTGTGGCCCCTGCTGGAGGCACTCTTAGAAGTGGAATCTGGCATGACACAGCAAGACAATGAGTTCTCAGCACATTCTTTTTGTTTTAAATTTTTAAAAAATATGTTTTAACATACTTGCCACTAATGTGACATGTTCTTCATATTTTTTTCAAGGTAAAATCTTTCGGCACTTTCACTTAAAATAGTCATGGCACATAGAAACAAAGAATAGATTGGTGGTTACCAAAGGCTAGAGACTGGGGGAAATGGGGAGATACTACTGATCAAAGGGTACAAATTTCTAGTTATGAGATGAATAAGTTCTGGGATATAATGTACAGCATGCTGACTACAGTTAACAGTACTGTATTGTATACTTAGAAGATGCTAAGGGGGTAGATCCTAGATGTTCTCATAACAGCAGCCAAAAAGAAAAAAAAGTTAACTATGAAGTAATAGAAGTGTTAACTAATCTTATTGTGGTAATCATTTCACAGTCTGTGTATGTCAAATTATCATGCTGCATACCTTAAACTTACACAATGCTATATGTCAACTCTATCTCAAAAACCTGGAAGAAAGTTGTCATATTACCCAGATGTTTTACAGCTAACTTTAATAGAAATATATTTGAGCTAAATTTTTCTTCAAGTTTCTGAAATTTAATAGCATAAAATATATAATGTTCAACTGACTTTGTAATGTTCAACTGGCATTTACTAAAGTTATTTGCAAGAAGGTAAAAACATTTTAATAGTGTAGAATTATGCCTGTGGATACTAGAGACTAGCAAAGATGGGTAGTTAAGGTTTGGAATATGCTGACTTTCATAAAGAGGTTAAAAGCCTTTTGAAACAGAATGTTCTTGGGCATTTTCCTAGTGCTTTGCTGCTAAAATATAAATGGTTATGTGTAACTGTTAATTGCAGAGTGTTACTGTTGGAAATTGTTTTTGTATGCGCAAATTGTGACAGGAGAGTGGACCGCAAACATAAACTTGAGTTTTGGTTTTACTCTGACTTAGAGGGACGGTGACTAAAATTGCCTTCTGTATCATCTCACCACTGTAAAACAGGAAGTGAAGTCAGCCAATAAATTGCTTCCTCTCTTTTTGCAGAAAGGAAACAAATATATAAATATATATGGGCAGTCTCAGTTTCTTGCCACTCAATCCATCCTATGTACGATCTTGAGTTAGCATTAGTGAAATGTTATGATGTCATTCCCCTGTTTACAACCCTGGGAGTATGTTAGATTCACTTGGAAAGCTTTTGAAATAAACTCTATATCCAGGCCCTGTACCCCAGTTTTCTGATTTATTTGATGTGGGCATTTCTATTTTTGAAAGTCATCCCAAGTAACTCTAAGGAACAGACAGGAAGCTACAGGCAAACTGACAGAATCTGAACATTGGAGTTGGCTTTCAAGGTACTCTATTGTCTTCCTCCAACCTAGCTTGCCAGGCTCTGGCCAGTTCAAAGGCTTCCCATGTCTTCTGTAGGCTGCTTGTTTTTCCTTTCTACTGGCTCTTTTCCAGGAATTCCAAGAGTTTCCTTCTCACATTTTCCAAATTCAAATTTCTGCCCATTTTTCAAGACATGGCTCAGTTTTTACCTCCGCCTGTGATGCTTTGCCTTCTCCAGCCACTCTCAACTGGAAAGCCTGCTCCCTAATCTGAAGTCACATAGCAGTTATTGCCTAGCGCTGAACAATGAATCAGTCATGTACTGGTCTGTGCCATCTCTCCTATTGTTGTGACAAGTGATGAAACTTTGCTTTACTTTTCACCTCTTTGTTACCCAAAGACCTATACTATGAGCTTCTGACATTCCTTTGTATGCTTGACAAGTTGGTTCTGCGTATAGTGCAGGAAGTCAGTAAGTATTTGCCTCCATTTCCCATTTCCGAAGGTGTGGTTTGGCACTTTGTCTCTGCTGGAATCTTGCCCTGCTCCTACTGGGCCTTCTTGCCAACAGACTCTCTGGCTGTTTAAATCAGGCCAACATATCCAGTGTCCCATAGGGCTGATTGCCAGTAAAACTGATTGCGTGTGTACTCCTCTGCTCAGCCTTGCTCTCTCTCTGTTTTTTGATCCAGCTGAGGCTTTGGCTTTCTTTCCCTCTCTGACCCTTCTCTCTCCTACTCTCTATGCTATCAGGACTTGATGGCAGAATTCAGGTTCCTGGGATCTGCCTGCTTGCCTTCTGTGAGAATGTTAGAGTACAACACACTCTCCGGATCTTATCCCTCTTCCTTCAGCCAACACTTCCCCTGACTCTGGCCCAGCCAGCCTAAATTATACTGCCAGTCCTCCGCTAGTACCCTGGTCTGCTGCTGCTGCTGCTAAGTCACTTCAGTCATGTCTGACTCTATGTGACCCCATAGATGGCAGCCCGCCAGGCTCGCCCGTCCCTGGGATTCTCCAGGCAAGAATACTGGAGTGGGTTGCCATTTCCTTCTCCAATGCATGAAAGTGAAAAGGGAAAGTGAAGTCGTGTCCGACTCTTAGCGACCCCATGGACTGCAGCCCACCAGACTCCTCCATCCATGGGATTTTCCAGGCAAGAGTACTGGAGTGGGCTGCCATTGCCTTCTCCAGTACCCTGGTCTAGTGGAGGTGAAAGTGACAAGAAATCTAGTGACAAGATTCCTGTCAAAGGAGAGACAGGCACTGTCTTTAAGATTCTCACCCTCTAAAAGAAAACTGATTGTATTGTTCACATGATTATAAGCTTCTGTTGGTTCATGATTGCCTGTAGAATAAAGTCTAAGCCTGAGCTGTTCAATATGGTAGTTATTAAAACTCAGATAAAAAATTGCGTTTTTCTTCTGGTGGTGCTAGTGGTAAAGAACCTGCCTGCCAATGCAGGAGATTAAGAGATGGGAGTTTGATCCCTGGATTGGGAAGATCTTCTGCAGAAAGGCATGGCAATCCACTCCAGTACTCTTGCCTGGAGAATCCCTTGGATAGAGGATCCCGGTGGGCCATGGTCCATGGGGTCACGAAGAGTTGGACACAATTTAAGTGACTTAGCGTGCATGCTGTGCCATATTTCAAGTGCTGGATAGCCACTTGTGATTATCCTATTGGACAACACAAATATAGAACATTTTCACCATTACAGAAGTCTCTGTTGGACAATGCTCATCTACATACCTTAGTGTGGCTAGTATGGCCTTTATAATCTCTCTTTATAATGTTTTGTTCTAGCTTAATTTTTGGCTGCTACTTACCTTTCAAGCCTACCGACTTTCTCAGTGTTCCCCAGCCACTAAGAGCTCTTTCACAGCTCTGCGTCTTTGAACTTGCCGTACCTGCTTCCTGAAACGCCTTTTGATTTTCTTCTTTGGCAAACTCTCATTTAACAACCCCCCCCCCCCTTTTTTTTTTTACTATTTATTTGGCTGCACCAGGTCTTTAGTTGCAGCATGTGGGATTTAATTCCCTGACCAAGGATTGAACCCAGGCCCCCTGCATTGGCAGCTTGGAGTCTCAGCCGCTGGACCACCAGGGAAATTCCCTGTTCACCTTTTTAAGATCCAACTCAAATATTACCTTGGTTGTGAAGTTCCCTGACTTTCCTAAACACAATAATTTTTCCTGCGTTCCCTTGGCTCATTGAACCTGGCTCTGTTGCCCTTATCACCATTTGCTTATAAATCTGTCTATTCTCTTGGATGGCGGATCCTGATTGTTCTACAGATCTACCCTAATGAGTACCTGAAGTTGTTTGCTTGATGCTCTTTCAATATTAAGCAATATGTTTTCTTACTGTGGGCTTGTTATTTATGTGTTTGCCATGTTTGAAAAGATCTTGGTGCTTTAGAAGTTCTTCTTTCTTAAAAACGAGTGGCTTCCTTTCTTTCAGGATGAAAGTTCATTTTCTTTCTAATTAATTCTGATGGGACTTGAGAGGGATGTGGTAGGAGAAGCTGACAAGGTAAAAAACAGAGTAACTATATGTAGGAAACAGTTCGGTTGGGCTCAGGTTCCAGTCGTTACATAAAATATTTAGTATTTAGGAGAAGGGAAGGGAGGGAAGATGAAGGGGAAAAAACAACAAAACAGCTCATGGAGCGGATACTGTGGAATTGTGTTTGACTTTTTCCAGACTAAGGCCAAAAGCAATGATATATGAGGAAAAGAGTTTTTATTACCTATTTGCAAAAACGTATTTTATTACCATTTCCCTCCTCCTACCCCCTCACCCCCACCCCTCACTTCAGGATTTGATAAGGTTTTGAGAAATTCTGGTGACTTAAATTACTGTGAAGTAAATCCTCCTGACCAAGAAATAAAGAAATTAAAATATCAATTAATTTCTCTTCTGCGATTATGGTGAACATCATTCCGAAAGGCTTGTTTTCTTCTGGAAGAGCTGTAAATACTAAAGGCTGAGTCCAACAGACCTTCTCTGATCACTATCACCTAGTTGCAGCTTCAATCTTAACAGTCAATCATCTCCCCTTGGGGACGCCGACCACGCCTTATCGCTCAGACCACGCCCACCAACTCTCCCTCCCTCCCACCTCATGGCCCCGCCCCGGGCCTAGCAAAAGAAAATTTTCATTGGTGGAGAAGTTGCTCTGATGCCGCCCCAGCGAGTGGCGATAGGCCGAGCTGGCGTGGGGCGGTGGTGGTTGGCTGCCCGGGGACGGGTCTCTGGTCTTGCCCATCAGAGTAGCTGGCGGCAGTGGCGGCGCTCGGGACTGGGTTGTCAGTCAGTGAGCGGAGGGGGAAGATGGTTTGCCAGGACCCGTTCTGCTAGGAAGAAGGCGGGGGCAGGTGGTGCTGCTTATTCGGAGCAGCAGCCGTCGCTGTCGTTGCGGGCCAGACAAGTCGCGGTTCTGGAGGTCGAGCTTGGAGAGCCGCTCTGGTAAGTCCTGCGGAGAGAACCGCGCCGGGCCCCCAGGGCGGCCGGCGACCGATAACTTTTTTTGTCAGGGAGGAGCTGGGGCGAGGCGACGGAGGGGAGGGGGCCGGGACTTTGTCCCCGGGGCGGCGGCTTCGTTGCGGGTAACGGCTCCAGCGCGAGGCGCCGCGGATGAGTGCTAGACTGTGCTGGACGCCCAGGCGTCCGAGGGTCTGCGGGAAGGAACTCGGTGGTAGGCTGCGGCCGGCGGCTTCTCGCCCCGAAGTTGGGCGCAGCCCGCCTGCTGCCTGGGCGGCGGCAGCTTTGTGCGCGAGGACTCGGGTCTTTCTCCTTCCCCGGCGAGGAGCCTTCCGACCTCCGGGCGTGACCTGGGTGCAGCCGCCTCTCGCGGACCAGCCGCCCTTCCGCCGGGTTGCCTGGGGTGGGACACCCCCACCGCCCTGCAGCGGCTGATGCTCGGGTCCGACCTCTCCTACCCCTCCCACCCCTCCGACTCCTCCTTCCCACTTCAGCGAGGCTGCAGCTACCCGTCCAGTCTAATGGCCAAAATGGTCAGTGTCGCCCCCCTCGTCTTTGAAAGCAACATTCTTCCCGGTTCCCCCACAAGTCGGAGAGATTCACAAAGCAGCCGTGATTCTTTCCTTGGTTATTTACACTGGTGAGCTCTTCATCAGCCCTTACGCTCTTTTTACTATGAGTTAGTCCTCCCCAGCTGGTGGTGGTTTAGTCGCTAAGTCGTGTCCGACTCTTCTAATATACTCGAGAATCGTCAGGGTTTTGTCTGAAAATTGTTGCGTTGGAAGACCCGCCGAAGTTTGCACGCTCTGGCAGAACTGGGTATCCCCGCTTCGGTGTGTACGTGTGTGCGTTGTTCCCTCAGGGTATAGACGTTTCTGAAATTTTTAAATTTTGCCCTGGTGGTTTCCTACTGCACAGAATCGCTTCTCCGATACACTATCACACGCCGGGCAGCCGCTCGGCTCTTCAGGTAGGGAGAGTTTGTTCAGCGGGCAGCTGCTGCTTATCTTCTGAGACCGTCCTACCGGCTGTAGGGCCAGGCTGTCCTTTGGCAAATTATTTGTCCTTTGGGTCACACAGTAGTTTTTGTAGCAGGTATGCCGCCTCTTTGATTCGTGTATCACTTTTACAGTTTGAAATTTTCAGCTTTTAAAACCGTATGTACATAAAGTCATAAATACTGATGTAACACTGAGTCAATGTAGTAGTCCTGGGAGACTTGTTTTCCATAAGAACATTCTCTTAACATCCATAGATCACTACTCTGCGTGCCCCCCCGCCCCGTCCCCCAATTTCTAAGCATTTTTCTTTAGGTTAACACATTTTAAGTCCCAGAGCACCATATTTTTGAAGTGCAGGGAAGAAAGAAAGAAAAAAAATTTTTAGGATATGCTTGGCTGGCCAATAGTAGCTTCAAAGTCGGTTGTTCTAATACTTCATTTCAACAAAGTGGCAAGGGAGAAAAATCATTGCCTGTTTTAGAAAATAAATTCTGGATTTGGCGTATTTATCCTTTTTTGATTTACTATAGCTATAACAACAAAGGGTTTTAAGCCCTCTTAGTTACCAGAACTAATTAACAGTATCTGGGTATGGACATAAGATGAAGCATTGGTTAAGTCAGTGTGTTATCCCTGCTGTGCTTCGTTTTTTTGTTGTATTCCTGTTTTATGAAATCTGCTCTCCATTGCATTTTTAGAGCAATGGTGTTTTGACAGTCAGAATTTAAATGTATCTTGTAGTCAACTGTTTTATTCAGGATCCTGTTGCCTGATATTTATTTTATAATGAATATTAGGAGATCTTTAAAAAAATGTTAGTGTCAAGACTATTTTGGCCCTATCAAGTTTACATCTTGTAAATAATCGAAATTATGTCAGACATAAATTTGCATTACCCCAGGCCGAATAGGTGTACAAAATGAATGTATACAAAAATGAATGTCACAGCTCTTGTCATCTAGGAACTTACTATGCCATATACAAGTCAGGTAAATAAAGTAACAATTATAATACTCTGTGATGAGTGTGAATAGAGATTTGCCTAGGATTGTAGGTGAGCAGAATAGGAGATGGCTAACTCAGCATGGATGTATATAAAGTTGGGGGCACGTAGTCGAGCTTTAAAGTATGGTATAATTTTGCCAATTGCATGAGCTTAGTGAATACCTTACCAGGAAAATAGAGTTTAAGTGAGAAAACAAGGAGGCAGGAGCAACCCTGGCGGTTTAGAGAAGTCTTTGTTGGTGACAAGTCCAAAGTTAGTAACATTGGTCTTGACTTCAATGCCTGGGTTAGATGGGAAAACGGTGGAAGATGAGATCAGTGAGGGTGGTAGAGGCCCAACCCAGGATGTTGTATCCTTGGCTAAGGGGGTTGCATTGAAAATGATGAATAAGAAACCACTTAATGGATTTGTGTTTTGGATCCTCATTCTGGTAGAGTGAGGTAGAACCTGATAGATACTGTCACCTCAGGAAAGAAGGGAGGAAGAATCTAGAATCCTGAGGGTTTGACTTGGTTCCATTGATTGGAAATGAGTTGCACATAAAAGGAAGATGATGCATTCTATTTTGGATTTTTTGAATTTGAGGAAACTGTGGGACATTCTTCAGATCATGGAACAAGAGAGTTCCAGAGGAACCAGAGATGCCAAAGCCTTTGACTGTGTGGATCACAATAAACTGTGGAAAATTCAAGAAAGCCACCACCTGTGGAGAAATCTGTATGCAGGCCAGGAAGCAACAGTTAGAACTGGACATGGAACAATAGACTGGTTCCAAATAGGAAAAGGAGTACGTCAAGGCTGTATATTGTCACACTGCTTATTTAACTTATATGCAGAGTACATCATGGGAAACGCTGGACTGGAAGAAGCACAAGCTGGAATCAAGATTGCCGGGAGAAATATCAATAACTTCGGATATGCAGGTGACACCACCCTTATGGCAGAAAGTGAAGAGGAACTAAAAGCCTCTTGATGAAAGTGAAAGAGGAGAGTGAAAAAGTTGGCTTAAAGCTCAACATTCAGAAAACGAAGATCATGGCATCCGGTCCCATCACTTCATGGGAAATAGATGGGAAACAGTGGAAACAGTGTCAGACTTTATTTTTGGGGGCTCCAAAATCACTGCAGATGGTGACTGCAGCCAGGAAATTAAAAGACGCTTACTCCTTGGAAGGAAAGTTATGACCAACCTAGATAGTATATTCAAAAGCAGAGACATTACTTTGCCGACTAAGGTCCTTCTAGTCAACACTATGGTTTTTCCAGTGGTCATGTATGGATGTGAGAGTTGGACTGTGAAGAAGGCTGAGCACCGAAGAATTGATGCTTTTGAACTGTGGTGTTGGAGAAGACTCTTGAGAGTCCCTTGGACTGCAAGGAGATCCAACCAGTCCATTCTGAAGGAGATCAGCCCTGGGATTTCTTTGGAGGGAATGATGCTAAAGCTGAAACTCCAGTACTTTGGCCACCTCATGCGAAGAGTTGACTCATTGGAAAAGACTCTGATGCTGGGAGGGATTGAGGGAAGGAGGAGAAGGGGATGACAGAGGATGAGATGGCTGAATGGCATCACTGACTTGATGGACGTGAGTCTGAGTGAACTCCGGGAGTTGGTGATGGACAGGGAGGCCTGGCATGCTGCGATTCATGGGGTCGCAAAGAGTCGGACACAACTGAGCGACTGAACTGAACTGAACTGTGGGACATTTGGATGAAGATGTAGATAGATGTTTGAATGTAGGATGTGGAACTTGTAAAGGAAATCAGTAATAGAGGGAAGATGGGGGGTTGAATTGAAGGAGCTGTATTGACTTGGGAATGTTGAAATGACTCAGATTGGAAAAGACTTAGCATGATAAAAAGCAGCAATTGGAGAACAGACAAATAAAAGGCAGACAGGTGGAAGAATAGTGTGAAAGAGAATTAGTTAGTTAGTATTAGAAAGATAGGAGGAACTTCAAGAAGGATGCCAAGGGTGGAGAAGTTTTCAAATAGAGGAGGAATGGGTCAACAATTTTGAAGGCTTTAAAGAGGTGTCAAGTAAGAAGATGACTCCCGGACCAGTGAATTTGTCAGGAGTTCATAGGTGACTTTAACAAGTACAGTTTTAGCTGAGTAGTGGTTCAGAAACTAGTCTCCAGAAGACTGAGAAAGAATGTTGTTTGGTCCGACTCTTTGTGACCCATGGACTGTAGCATGCTAGGCTTCCCTGTGCTACACTATCTCTTAGAGTTTGCTCAAACTCATGTCTGTTGAATCCATCCAGCCATCTCATCCTCTGTTGCCTCCTTCTCCAGCCCCCAGTCTTTCCCAGCATCAGGGTCTTTTCCAATGAGTCGACCCTTTGCATCAGGAATGGATGATGAAAAAGTAGACATGCTTGCCTGGGGCATTTTAAGAAAACGAAGGAAGGAAGAGAGAATGATGGCCCTAGAGCAGTGGCTCTCAATCTTATCCACACATTTTCAAATCATCTAAGGGAGTTTTTGAGTCCTGATTTCAAGGGGGAACCCCTATACCAATTTGAGGAGTGGAACAAGACCTAGACTAGAGTATTTATTTCAGTAGCTTTATGGAAGTACAATTGCCCTGTAATAAACTACACATATTTAAAGTGTGCAGTTGAATGTTTAACATGTTTATGTTCATTAAACCATCACCACAATTAAAATAATGAATATATCCATCACCTCCAAAAGTCTCCTAGTGCCCCTTTGTAATCTCTCTCTCAATCCCTGAAACTACTGTTCTACTTTTTATTACTGTAGATTAGTTGCATAGATATTTCACAGTTCCTTAGGAAATTCCATAGGCACAGTTGAAACTGCTGCAGAGGGATATGAGTTGAAGGGATATTATGCTTGGATTTTTTTTTATATGTGTAATGAAAGTGAGGAGTAAGAGATTAGGAAAAATGAGATATCTATTGGAACTAAGTTCCTGAGGAAATAGTAGATGGAATTCAGAGCTTTGACCAGTAAAGAAAGGAAGACAACATCTTTAACAAAGAATATGATATTAAAGATAGTGTATTTTTTGTTATCAGCATCAAGGTTGTCATCATGTAGTATCAAGATTGGTTCTCAGAAGTGCTCAGAAATAATTAGCATCTTAGTGTTATGAAAATGAATGCCCTGTAGAAAAACCCCTTAAATCTAGCCCCTGGCACTACCATGTAATGCTTTTGTCATTTTTTGGAGGGGACCAGATGAAATTAACAGTTTGACTATTGCTTACTGTTGAGGGCCAAGTACTGCTAGAATCTTTTTGACCCCCTTGGAGTTAAGCTGCATATCTGTACTAGAGAAAGAGAACATTTAACATTTACAAATCTGTTTAAAGCATCTTTGTTCAGAAGAAATCCTGCTTACTTGCCCTTTGGATATATGCCTTTAAAACACATTGGAGGAAAAAAATCATTCTTCTCTCTACCAAGGGAGATAGAGAAGAGTTGTGATTGGAAGTTATCAAAGGCCCACACTTTGTATCCCGAGAAAGGTAGTATCTATATTCCGCACTGTCCCTTTCACCTTTTTAAAAAATTTCAGGCTCAAGTTTTAGATGTAGGTGAAAGCTGAGCCCTGCTGGTTCTGAGGTCCAGTGTTTGTTCATCACTTGTTTCTTACTGCCTTTGGCAGGAGCTGAAAGCACATAGTTAATATCTAAATATTATTTGACATTGCACTTGATCATAAATAAAGATGGGAGGGAAACCTTTTGTCTGGTTGTTTCCTAGAGTTCTGAAAATTTCTTTCATTGTATTGTTCAGTTACTAAGTTGTGTCTGACTCTTTGTGACTTCATGGACTGCAGCAAGCCAGGCTTCCCTGTCCTTCACTATCTCCTGGAGTTTGCTCAAATTCATGTCCATTGAGTTGGTGATGCTATCTAACCGTTTTACCCTCTGCCGCCCCCTTCTGCTTTTGCCTACAAAATCTTTCATTATGATTAAAGTGTAAAAATATGATCAGATATAGAGAGGGTAGGCCTCCCTACCCTAAAAGAATAAACTATCAGTGTTAACATGATTTTGGATACTGTTGTTACTAAAGTCAAAGCAATATTGTAAACATTGTGTATTTTCTTAATTACTAATCCAATATGTAATAACTGTAGGAAGTTTGGAAAATTCAGGAAAGCCTAAATGATAAATAATATCTAGAATGCCTTCATCCACTGATGGGCTTCCCAAATGGCGCAGTGGTGAAAAATCCACATGCAGTGCAAGAGATGCAAGAGACGGTGGTTCGATCCCTGGGTTGGGAAGATCCCCTGGAGTAGGAAATGGCAACCCACTCCTGTATTCTTGGTTGGAAAATTCTATGGACAGAGGAGCCTGGCAGCCTACAGTCTATGGAGCTGTAAAGAGTCGGACATGAATGAGTGACTGAATGTGTGTGCACCTGTTGATAATCATTTTTAACACTGGTGAATATCCCATAGGTCCTTTTTAATGGGATTTCCTCTTTTTTTTTTTCACCAACTGCCGCCCCCCCGCCCCCGCCCGCATATTGTACCTCCTCTTTTGTTTGTTGTTGTTGACACTGTTTTGTTTCTAGGTTATTTTTACACAGTTGAATGCATGCTTACCCGAGTCAATAAAGCATTATTCTTTTACAGCATACCGTCATTTTAAATGTGTGGCTAATAGTCTAGCATTTGGATTTTCCATTGCTTATTTAACCAGCATTTCAATTGTTAAAAATTTAAGCTGTTTCCAATAATTTGATGGATTGACCATTGCTTATATCTTTTATTAAGAGAAATTCTGAAGTTAAAAGACACATAATTATTTTTGATAGATATTAATAGATATATATTAATTAATAATTAATTGTGCTTGAGAATGCCAGCAATCTCTCCATATTAAAAAACTGCTATTTTGATATGAAAAGTCTATAAATTTCTTCATTTCATTTATTAGTGACTTTAAATATTTGTATTTTTGGGAATTATCTATTAATGTCCTTTGTTTATTATGCTATTGGATTTTAAAACCTCTTTGTGTATAAAACTATTATGTGTTGGTCAAATTGTAATGCAGATAATTTCTCCACTTTGTCATTTGCATCCTAATTTTGTTTTTGGCTTGAATTTTTAAATTTTTAAACAGATTTTTAGTATTTAGTATAGCTAAATCTATCAAGTTTTTCTTTTATGGTATCTACCTGCTTAGACTTTCTTGTGTTTGCATATTCTATAAGTAATTACTTCTTTTTCCTTATATTACTTTCAGAATTTTAAAGAAACATTTATATCTTTATTTGAAATGTATTTTAAGGTAGAGTGGCAAGTCAATTATTTTATACTAATTACTGAATAATTATCTTTCCCCAGAGATTTTCTGTTCTGCTTCATTCGGCTATATTTTTTGCTCCAGTAATTCCAAACAGTTCTAACTACTGTAACTTTTTAATGTACCTTACTATATGGTTGTGTGAATTCATCTTATCTTTTTCAAAACATTTTCATAATTTCTCATTTTTTTTCAGATTACCTTTAATCCAATTTGTTAAGAAAGAATTTAATTGAAAATATAAACTAATTTTTTACAGATAGCTATGATCTCTTATGATCTATTTTAGAGATAGCTATGAAATACTTTACGGTATTTTCATCATTTCTTCAAGTCATCTTTTGTGACTCAGTGTTTTGTAGTTTTTCTTCATGTGGTTCTGCCTATTTTTAGAATTGACTTTTGGTATTTTAAAACCTCTTGTTGCTATTGTGAGTGAAATACTTTTTCATTGTATTTTAAAGAGGGTTATATCTTCCTGATGGAACATAGAAAAGTTGGTGATTTGTTGTACTATTTTCTAATTGGTCATCTTATGAAATTCTATTTTTTAAATTTGTTTTTTATGAAATTCTTAATTATAATAGTTTCTATTGAATTTTATAAGGCAGTTATAGAATTTGTGAATGATGATAATTTTGTTTTCTTGCCAATATTTAACCTTTTCTTTTTTTAAAAACAGTTACACTGATTACAGTGTCTAGAAGATTGTTAAATTATAGTAATGAATAGTGAGCATCTTTGGCTCATTTCTTATTTGAATGGATGCCTTTAGGGTTTTCGTAGTTGTGTATTCTTTTTGACAGTTTTTTTTTTTTTTTTTTGGTATGTTAAGGAAATAGTCTTCTATTCCCCTTTTTTAGAATTAAGTTTAAATTGGATCACATAAATTTCATAATATATTATATGATTATTTGGCTTTTCTTCTTTGCCTATTGTTTGATGACTCATATTAAAAGCTTTCCTAATAGATTTCACCAATTTTGTCTCTTTGGAATGAAGACAGCTTAGTAATAGCATACTTCTTCAAAGCTAGATTTGATTGCTCTGTAAGATCTCTAGTGTCCCTTTTGTATTATCTTTCTCAGGTTTTGGTTTCTGAATATACTAGCTTTGTGAAATAGAGAGAATGGGGAGAGAACTTATAAGTTCTGGCACTGTCTTCCTTGAAGGTCTGAAGTACTATAACTTCCTTGCTAACACTAGCGAGGGAGGCTTTCTCCGTCCCCCTTCTGATGTCTGTGTCAGAAGCTTGCTCTGTCCCTTTTCTTACTTTAATAAAACTCTGCTACACACACAGGCACAGACACACACACACACACACACGCAGACGAATGAGGTACTTTAGCTATATGAAAATGTCCAGCGTCCAGGTCTTTTTGGATTGAGATATTTTAATACCTGCTACTTTCTAAGTGAGTGAGTGAGGTCGCTCAGTCGTGTCCGACTCTTTGCGACCCCATGGACTTAGCCTACCAGGCTCCTCCGTTGATGGGATTTTACAGGCAAGAATACTAGAGTGGGTTGCCATTTCCTTCTCCAGGAGATCTTCCCGACCTAGGGATTGAACCCAAGTCTCCTGCATTGTAGGCAGATGCTTTACCGTCTGATCCACCAGGGAAGTCCATTTTCTAAGTATTTTGCATAATTAATTTCATTTTTCTGTGTACAGCTTTGCAAGATAAGTATTAGTTATCCTTACTTTTCAGATAAAGAAACTTAGATGAAAGAGATTAAGTTACTTGTTCAAAAGCAACAAGTAGAGGTAGAGTTTAAACTCAATTCCTCTCTGATGCCATAACTCATGATTTTTAATATCCCAATTGTCTTCCTAATTAAGACTCTTTATTCTTTGTTATTGAGAAGTAGGCTTAGTTATTTTATTTGAGTGTTTTACTGTTTTCCTCTTTGCTCAATTAGTTTCCGTTTTTGGTAACTCTATCATAATTATGACTGGTCTGTTCTATGTTGATATCGTATCTTCTGCTGTTTCAACAAACAGTCTAGTATGGTTATGATAGAAAATACTGGAATGGGAATGGGATGGTATTTATTTAATGTACTTTGTATAATTCACATTTTAATGTGTTGGATGTTCAAGATCAGTTTGCATTCCTAAATACTGTTTGTACCTAGTAAAGAATGTTAAGCACAACACATCAAGGAGCTTTAGTACTTTACCATTCTAGTTTAAATATTTGTCATTATTGAAGCTTTCATCACAGTAGCCTTTTAGTAGTAAATGTTAAATGATACTTGTTTGATTCTTGTGTTTTCTGGAACAAAGAGTCTTTTGAGTAGCAGATGAACGTTAGTTGACTTCTCATATAAATGTGTAAACATTCATTCAGTTATTTGCACTAGACCTAAGGAAAACAGTATATATGAGTTTTATTAAGCTGTACAATCAAAATTATTTGAGGTTTCAGCTATTGGAAGATATATATTACTCTTCTATAAAGGAACTTAGAGGCTTGAAAATTTAAGAGAATAATGTAGGCCTTAAAAATGCTTAATTTGGGCAAGCAGTTGTAAACTCTGTGTCTATCTTTTTTTAGCGCCTCTGTTTTTTTTCCCCTTCAGGTGTAATTAATGTTTAAGTAATTCATTATTGGTTATAATCAACATACAGACTATAGTCACTACCTTTCACTAATGAGAGGCATGAAAATCTGCTAGTCTGACCTGGCATGTTTATACTCTTTTGATCTAAATGTCAAAGTTGCTGTTGCTTTGTTAACCCATAGATATTATTATGGTGGATGGAGTAATCACATAGTCCTCAAAACAGTACACACTTTAGTAGGTTAGAAGAGGGAGAGACTTTTGGGAAATTGTGAAACTTTGAGTGAATTTGGATAAAGGAGTGGGGTGGAAGGTGGAAGCATTATAGAAACAGATGAGAGGAGACACATCCATTAAGTGTGAAAGGTAGAAATATGCAAATCAAGTAGACTATTAGAGGAGTACAGAAAATCAGGAGAATGGGATACATGGATGATAGAAGTAGAATATTGAAGTCAGTGAAGTCTTCTTAGTAGGATTTCAGAAAGGAAGATCCCTGTGGCAAGGGTAAAGAGAAAGAATGAGTACCGAGACAGAACTAATAGAATTGTCATTTTTGAGGTCATGGAGAGTATATGATGAGAACCAAATATATATTGTAAAGGGGTTTAAGGAATAAACTGGTGTTGCAATAATTGGAGGCAGTGGCAGTAGATGAGGCTGGTAAATCAGAAAGTTAATCAGTGAAGAACAAATAAAGATCGAAGTATTGTAACTGGAGGGTATTAGAAGCTAATGAAACTTCTCTCCCAATTCCATCCTAATCACTTACCCCGCTCTCTGCAGATCCTGAAATGCATTTTGTTCAGTTGAATGAAATGCAGATTGTCCAACTGAAAATATTTTGTTAGTGCTAGTTGGAGCTATGGCTGTTGATCATCAGTGATGTGCCAGTGCTTTATTTATATTTAATCCTTAGAATGTTCCTGTAATACCGATGTTATTACTCACTTTTCACAGGGGAGGAAAGTTTAAGTAACTTGCTGGAAGGTGGGTATAGGTTTTTTGGGCTCTTTGTGTGTGTTTGTGTGTGTGTGTATGTGTGAAATTTGAATAAAATCTGTACTTAATAATACTGTATCACATGTTAATTTCCTGTTTTTTTATTTTTACAACATAGTGTTTCTTCATATTCTCAGAATTGTATTAGAAGTTTCAGGCTTCATTCAATTTTTTTTAAAATCACTAAGGTAATAAATTTTCTAGACTTTTAGCAGTAATACTAGTTGCCAAAATACATGGAACTATATCAAAGTTTTTAGTGAATATATTAGAAATCTAGCATTCTATTCATACTCAGTCAAACAAGTGAAATAAAAATGTCACACTTTTTAGATAGGCAAAAATTCACAAATTTTCTAAAATATACATATCATATTGTACATACTATTTATATGTATATGTATACAAAGATTTTCTACGATGCTTGGTAAAGGCTTGAGAAAGAACAGCAACAACAAAAAGGTGAGGAAATTGGAAAACATAAACTAAATGAATGGGAGTACTAAATATGGAATACAGAAAATAAACTAGATAAAAGTAAAAGGTCATCATATAATCCACTTGTTTTTAAACTTGACTGTTCATTAGAAACACATTTAGAGCTTTGGAGAAAAAGCAATAGCTGGGCATTTGTGTTTTTCAAAAACTTACAAGATAATTTTGATATGCATCTGGATTTTAAAAAGTGATTACAGGTTTTCCTATTAAATGGTAGTTTTAGTGATACAAAATTCTATTATTTTCTGCTGACCAATCATGATACAATGGTATTAAGAGAATAATAGTTACATAATCACAGTAGTAAAAGATGTTTATCAGTTTTCACAATCAAAGGCCAGACAAGAAATAAAAGATAATTACAATTGCAAACTGTAATGAAAACATGATTAACCTAACAATATAAAATAATTACATAAAATTTGGGGGGTCAAGCAGAGTGATGTGGTAAGTGGAAGTGCATACGTGCATGTTTTCATCCCCCCAGCCAGTCTGTGTCTTTTGGTTGGTGCATTTAATGCATTTACATTTAAGATAATTATTTATATGTATGGGCCTATTACCAGTTTCTTAATTGTTTTGAGTTTATTTTGTGTAGATCTCTTCCTTCTCTTGTGTTTCCTGCCTAGAGAAGTTCTTTTAGCATTTGTAAAGCTGGTTTGGTGGTGTTGAATTCTCTCAACTTTTGTTTGTCTGGAAAGCTTTTGATTTCTCCATCAAATCTGAACAAGAGTCTTGCTGGGCAGAGTGTTCTTGGTTATAGTTTTTTCCCTTTGCTCACTTTAAATATATCATGCCATTCCCTTTGACTTGTAGAGTTTCTGCTGAGAAATCAGCTAATAATCTTATGGGAGTTCCCCTGTATGTTGTCATTTTTCCTTTGTTACTTTTACTATTTTATCTTTGTCTTTAATTTTTATCATTTTGATTACTGCGTGTCTTGGTGTTTTCGTCCTTGGGTTTATCCTGTCTGGGACTCTGCACTTCCTGGAGTTGGTTGACTTTCCTTTCCCCTGTTAGAGAAACTTCCAGCTATTATTATCTCTTCAGTATTTTCTTGTGTCCTTTCTCCCTTCTCCTTCTAGGACCCCTATAATGTGAATGTTGGTGTGTTTAATGTTGTCCCAGAAGTCTCTTAGGCCGTCTTCATTTTTATTTTTTTCCGTTTTCTATATTCTGTTCTGCAGCAGTGATTGCCAATATTCTGTTCTCCAGGGCATTTATGCATTCTCTGCCTCAGTGACTCTGCTGTTGATTTCTTCGAGAGTATTGTTCATCTCTGTTCTCTAGGTCTTCTAGGTAAACATTTCTTGCATCTTCTCCTTTCTGTTTCCAAGATCCTGGATTATCTTCACTATCATAATTGTGAAATCTTTTTCTGGAAGGTTGCTTATCTCTACTTCATTTAGTTGTTTCTCTGGTGTTTTTCTTGTCCCTTCATCTGGGACATAACTTTCTGCTTTTTCATTCTGATAAATCTTCCGCAGTGTGGTTTTCGTACTAGCTGCTGCAGGACTGTGGTTCTTCTTGCTTCTGTCTGCCCTCTGGTGGATGACACTAAGAGGCCTGAGTAAGCTTCCTGATGGGAGGGACTGGCCATGGGAAAGACTGGATCTTGCCCTGGTGGGCAGGGCTGATAGGTTTGTCCCTGTTAGTTGTTTGACCTGAGGCCGCCCAGCTCTGGGGTCGGCCACCTCTATGGTAGGGTTAATGGTGACCTCCAAGAGAACTTAGGCCAAGGGGCACCAATCCAGGACTGCTTCTGGCAGTGCTCCTGTCTCCACGGTGACCCACATGACCCACACCTCCACAGGAGACCCTCTAACACCAGCAGGCAGGTCTGGTTTGGTTTCCTGTGGGCTCACTGCTCCTTTCCCCTGGGTCTTGGTACATGCAAGATTTTGTTTGTGGCCTCCAAGAGTGGTGTCTCTGTTTTCCCCAGTCCTGTGGAAGTCCTGAAATAAATCCCTCAGGCCTTGAAAGTCAGGTTCCCTAGGGATTCCCAGGTTTTTGGAATCTTTTCATTATGCCGTGTTGCTTCTATTATTGAGCTGTGTTAAAACACGTGGAGAAGGGGGTGGTTGTCAAAGGAATATAAGGTATGATTCCTCTCCTCATAGAAAGAAGTGGAAGATAAATGTTAGTTATGTTTGCTGTGATTTGTGTTAACTATTAATATGTTTTCTATTTAAAATATTTTGAAAGGGATTCCTTTCAATAAACTCTTCGATCATGTATATGTTATTTAAATTTTAACAGTTTTATTTGGAGATGATATTTATCTGTGATAATTTATCTGTGATAATAGTTTGTTGAGGTTAAAGGAAGGACAGTCCAAGAAAGATGATGTAAAGAAAAGTAAGGGGAAAACTTGTTCTTTCCACTGTGAGAGCTACACATATGTTATACAGTTTTCGGTAGCACTTCAGAAAGACCAGCTTCTTCCTGGAATCATATTGAATTGGTCATTGGATGGTAATCAGGGCAGATATTTTTCATGACACCAGGTTATAAAACTCCAGAATTTATTGTAATATAATGTGATTTATTAAATTTGGATTTATCAGTTAAGAATTGGTTATTGGTGACAAAATTCAAAGATATTTAATTTTCTGTTATAAGCCCTTTCTTCAGAAGCACTGCATAATTGAAGTACTTAAACTGCTTTAGGGATTAAACATTCTTACAGGACTTTCAAATACTTTTGAGAGAACCAAGATAGAAATTTTTGCTGTACTAAATTTTAGTTTCACATTTAGCTGCAAAGCAACATCAGTTATACTACCATATAACATTATTAAAAATTTTATTGAAAAAATAAGTTTATAATTCAGCCTCTGCTAAAGCAAATTGACTGTTACCCCAGTGAATCAACATGATCTTACTGAACTGTTTATTTCATCTTTGGTTACTATAATTTTTTAAACCAAGGCAAAGCAGCTGTATTAATAAGATCCACTGAGTTTCTGATTGAGACAAATAGGATTTTGTAGTGTAGTCAAGATCTGTTGCTTTTATTGTTATGGCTCTGTTAGTACGAATTACCACCATCAACTGTGTTTATTTGCATTTTATCATTATAACCCCCCACCCCTGCCCCGGCCCGGCCCGGCCCCTGTTTTTCCTCATCAGTTTCTAATTGAGCATCTGAACTTCTGTTGGCAGACATCACTGATGGTTGAACATCTCATTCCAATTTTTGAAAGGGCAGTGACTCACCCTAAGACATCAACCCAACCCATGAGTCACTTGAAATTTGTTTGTCTTAACATTTCTCTCTTCTTTTTCTCCAACACTAGAAAAAGGAAAACTGCTGGTTAAGAATGCAAAAAACTTTGACGGAATTAAAGTAGAGCTGTGCTTTGGAAAGTGTCTATATGCCGTTATTTTGGGGAAAGGGAAAGAGGGGCAAGTGATAGCAAAATGGTTGCAAGGCAATATTTCCACTGGACTCCCTTTACCATCCTTTTCATTTTCCTCACGGTGTTTGCTTTTATTATTTTGTTTGCTTATATTCTGATTTGCCTTGATTTGTTTCAAAAGGGATGAAAGGACACTCATTTCTGCTGTTTAGGTTTACTTGTTTCCCCTAATAGACTATGAATCCCTCAACTCAGGGATTATGTCATATTCATTTTTGTAAATCTAGCATCTAGGACTTAGAAGACTTTTAATAGTTTATGAATAAATAGATAAATATTTCAGCAACTCTAGTGCAAGAGATGAATTGCTGCAGCCCTAGTTTATTGCATGGAGCTTTGATGGTGTTAACAGGCTGGATTATGTGGCCCTCCACCCCCACTCCAGTCCCTCTTTCATATGTCGAAGTCCTAATCCCCCCGATTTGTTGGTAGGGTCTTTATATAGGTAATTAAGTGAAAATGAGCTCCTAATCCAATGTGACTGGTGTCCTTATAAAATGAAGAAATTTAGGTCTGTCTTTACAGATGGAAGATAATGTGAAAGCACAGGGAGGTGACTTCAAGGAAAAAGGCCTGGAATAGATCCTTTCCTTAACGACTCTCAGAAGGAATCAGCCCTGTTGACACCTTGATTATTAGACTTTTAACCTCCAGAACTGTGAGAAAATAATTTCTGTTGTTTAGGTCACTCATTTGTCACAGCAGTCGTAACGAACTAATACAGCTAGTTTGAATGCTTGGTTGTAGCAGATACTCTTAACTTGCCCATCTCCAAGGAACAGTTTGCTAAACTCAGTGCCAAAACCTTAGAACTTTTTAATCTTCTCCTAGGCAAGGCAAGGGAGAGAGAAATTTGTATAGCTTAATGGAGAAGGTAATAATTGTTTGTCTCAAATAAGTAAATAGATAACTATTTGTCTCCTTCCATCTCCCTACAAATATAGTCAATGGCAAGCAGCTGGCTAATTCTCTAGTTCAACTGAATTTTGTTTGATTTGGCATGGAGGAAGTATTTATGAGTTATTTATGTTTTAAGTGTTCAGAAGCTTCTACCAATAAACCTGGTTGCTTTTTCAAAGTATGGAGATGGAAGAGAAAGGCCGAATAAAATAGTTTTTATTATGACATTAATTTGAACTAATTGCTTGTACATAATCTCAGCCAACTTACTTTGCCTGTTTTAATAATACCAGGGCAGAGCACTGTGTCTTTTATAGTGTTTTGAGACACTTAGTTGAAAGAGAAAATTTTGGACCTGTACAAAAAAAGAACACTAGCTTTTTCATCATTTGGAAGTAGTTTACCAGAGTACTGAGAATAGGGTAAACTAAATTATCAAACTGAGTAAAAGTCTCAGTCTTGGATTAAAAAAAAAATTATTTGGAAAACAAACAACAAAACCCTCCAGTTTATGGGCACATACAAATTGTAACTTAATTCTGGCATTTAAGCTTCAGTTAGCATCACAGACTCTGTGGACACGAATTTGAGCAAATTTCAAGAGATAGTGAGGACGCAGGAGCCTGGTGTGCTGTAGTCTGTGGGGTCACAACTTAGCGACTGAACAACAACATATCCACACAGTCTGGAGCACCCGTATTAACAGTCTGTTTTTACTGTGGTAATTATCAGTAATATACTTTTTCATCCCCTTTCTTTTCCTTCATTCCAGTTGTTGAGAAAAGCACTGAAACCAAGAATGTTCTCAACGTCAGATGCTACCAAGCGGCAGAAGTGGGTTTCCCTGTAAAATGAAGAAGACTTTTGCTTGGTTACCCTACCATGTTTTTCTGTGACCCTATAGTTCTCAACTTGGCTGCAAAAACAGAATCACACATGTAATTTATTTTCCCCTACCAATTTATTTTGAAATGAAAATATTCTAGTTTTCAGTTTAATATAAAAATATGAAGAAGTAAAGGATAAAAGAGTAAATTATTCAAGAGACAGTGTACTATAAACTTTGAACTGTTGTGTGCTGTGGGTTGGGATAGTTGATAGCATGAAGAGTGATTGAGAAAGGGGACTCGAGTTGGGCTGCTTGGGTTCTGATCTTAACTCAGCCACTTATTAGTGTGTGACCTTGGACGTTATTTCTTTAAGCTTCATCTTCCTTTTTTTGTGAAATGGAGATTCTTTTAATTTACCATTTAGGAAGGCTATGAGTATTAACTGGAAATTCCCATAAGCATTTAGCAAAGTGCCAGATACATAAGGGCTTGAGAAATGTTAATCATTATCCCAACATCATCCTTGGACATCTGTTGACACAGTTGACTTGCACTGTTTTCTAGAGTATATTCCTGATGATACTAGTTATATCTGGACCATGAAAGATCTAATGGTCAAATACACCTGGGAAAATATTTCATTCTAAACACCGTTCTTGGAAGTTCATAACACAGATTTAGCATAGTAAAAGGTGCTGAAAAATCCTTTGATTGAAAAGAAATAAAACTCTTTAACTTTCTTGAATAAAATTTTCACAGGAGAAGCCTTTTTTCTTTGGTACTACTGTTAATATCCTTTGGAACATTTTTAAGAACAGTTTAGGAAGCACTGCTTAAATTATAGTGCACTTACCTGGTTCAGTGCATTAATAAGGATGGTGGTCTTTTTATTTTCCCTGATTATTTGTACTCTACAACAATAATATGATGTGTACTGGAAAGGAGCCATTCTACTAGTATTTCTGTAACTGCGTAGAAGAGTGATCTTATATTTAACCTGTATATGTGCCTTGATTTCCTAGTGGGGGATGAGTAGATTATATCTTCAAAGTTGTTTCTTCTACCTCAGAAATTCTGAATTATTGGGCTTTGCAGAGATTTCAAAGAATGTATCTTTATCCCCTTTAAATGTAACAAAATAAATGAGAAAAATGATTGTAAGCAGCTAGTTACATTAAAGATTTGTCATTGAAATGACTTGCCGATTAGATTTAACTTTTTTCCAGCCTTAATACCAACTTAGTCATACAGCCAGCATTGCAAATAAGTTATATGAATAGGTGCTATGTTCCTGACAAGTTCAAATTCTGTATTTGGTTAAAAAGTTGAGATTTTTGTTTTTAAACAAACTTGATTTAGATTACTTTGTCATATTCTGGTGTTTGTAGCCTAACTTATTTAAAAAATCATAAAATCTGTCCTCAAATAGAGATAATTTTTAACATACAGAAATTTGTTGCTTTTTTTATACTAACAACAAAATACCATAAAAGGGAAGTTAAAAAAGATCCTTTAAAAATTACACCTGTAAATAAATAAATAAAATGCTTAGGAATAAACCTGACCAAGGAGTGAAAGGGCTGAGAATTATAAAATATTGGTAAAGGAAATTGAAGATGATTCAAAGAAATGAAAAGACTGTGATTAGAAGAGTTAATATTGTTAAAATGACCATATTATCTAAAGAAATCTACAGATTCAACGCAATCCCTATCAAATTACTCATGACATTTTTCACAGAACTAGAACAGGTAACCCTAAAATTTGTATGGAACATTAAAGACCCAAAGTTGCGAAAGCAATCCTGAAGAAAAAGAACAAAGCTAGAGGCCTGATAGTTTCAGACTGTAAACAGTACCACAATTTGATTGTCTGTGGTAATCCAAATAACATGGTATTGGCATAAAAACAGATGTATGGATAAATGATATAAAATAGGGAGGCTAGAACTAAACCCACACATCGATCGTCAGTCTTTGATAAAGGAGTCCAAAATATGCAATGGTGAAAAGATAGTCTCTTCAGTAAGTGGTGTTGGGAAAGCTGGATAGCTACATGTAAATCAGTGGAGTTAGAGCACACTCTCACTTTCTAAGCAGAAATGAACTCAGAATGACTTAAAGGCTTAACTATAAGATATGACACCATAAAACTCCTAGAAGAGAACATAGGCAAAATATTCTCTAACATAAATCATAACAATGTTTTCTTAGGTCAGTCTCCCAAGGCAGTAGAAATAAAAGCAGAAATAAACAGGACTTTCCTGGTGGCACATTAGGTAGGAATCTACCTGCCAATGCAGGGGACGTGGGTTCAATCCCTGGTACAGAAAGATTCATGGGGCAGAACAGTGGAGCCCATGCACCACAACTTTAGAGCCTGCACTCTAGTGTCGACGCACCACAGCTGCTGAGCCCCTGTTTCAACTACCGAAGCCTGCGCACCCTAGAGCCAGCAAGCTGCAACTACTGAGCCCATGTATCGCAACTACTGAAGCTCCCGTGCCTAGAGCCTGCATTCCAAAAGAGAGGCCACCGAAATGAAAAACTCACGCACCACAGTGAAAAGTGGCCCTCCACTTTCTGCAGCTAGAGACAGCCCATGGGCAGCAACGAAGACCCAGTGCAGCCAAAAATAAATACTTTTTTTAAAAAAAGCAAAAATAAACAAATGGGACCTAATCAAACGTAACTTTTTGCACAGCAAAGGAAACTAAACAAAATGAAAAGGCAGTCTATGGACTGGGAGAAAATATTTGCAAGCAGTGCAACTGACAAGGGCTTGCATTCCAAAATATACAAACAACTTATGCAACTCAACAACAAAAAGAACCAACAAAATGAGCAGATCTACAATGAGCAGAGTTCTGAATAGACATTTCTTCAGAGAAGACATACATATGGCAAATAAGCATGTGAAAAGATGCCTAACTTTGTTAATTTTTAGAGAAATGCAAATCAAAACTACAGTGAAGTATTATTTCATACCTGTAGAATGGCCATTATTAAAATATTTTGCTGGAGAGTGTGTGGAGAAAAGGGAACCTTCCTACAGTGTTTGTGGGAATGTAAATTGGTGCAGCCACTATGGGAAACAGTATGGAGGTTTCTCAAAGACTAAGAATTGTCGTATTATCCTGCAGTCCCACTCTTGGGCATGTATTCAGAGAAAATTCTGGTTAAAAAAGATGAGTGCACCCCAGTGTTCATAGCAGCACTGTTTATAATAGCCAAGAACATGGAAGCAACCTAAATGTCCATTTATGATGAATGGATAAAGAAAATGTGTTACATATATCTGATGAAACACTATGCTCTGCTGAGTCGCTCAGTCGTGTCTGCCTCTTTGCAACCCTTTGGGCTATAGTCCGCCAGGCTTCTCTGTCCATGAGGATTCTCCAGGCAAGAATACTGGAGCACGGGTTGCCATGCCCTCCTCCAGGGGATCTTCCCGACCCAGGGATTGAACCCAGGTCTCCCACATTGCAGGCGGATTCTTTACCATCTGAGCCACCAGGGAAGCCTGATGAAATACTATTTAGTCATAAATAGGATGAAGTAATGCCATTTGCTGAAACATGGATGGACCTAGAGATTTTCATACTAAATGAAGACAGAAAGAGAAAGACAAATACCATTTTGTCATTTATATGTGGAACCGAATTATATAGGTCCACTTATTTATGAAACAGAAGCAGTCTAACAGATATAGAAAGCAAATTTATAGTTACCAGAGGGAAACAATGGGGGGACAAATGATTTTATTGTTTGTAGAGGGGTATAGCTATTATTTTTTTTAAATTGAAGTATAGTTAATTTACAAGGTTGTGAGGGCTTCTACAGACTGCTGTGTATAAAATAGATACACAACAAGGGCAAGTTCCCACTGTATAGCACAGGTAACTATATTCAACGTCCTGCAATAAACCATAATGAAAAGAATATATATATATATATATATGTGTGTAACTGAAAATAAAGTTGAGTAGATACATACATGTAAACCATTCGTGGACAACCTGCTTCTGGGTTGGGATTTCGTATGTAGGAGAGCAGCTCCCTTGCTGTGATTGAAAGCCCATGACACAAGAGTTTGAAGAAATTTTTTTACTCGAAAGGCTTCCCTGGTGGCTCAGCTGGTAAAGAATACGCTTGCAATGCAGAAGACCTGGGCTTGATCCCTGGGTTGGGAAGATCCCCTGGAGAAGGGAAAGGCTACCCACTCCAGTATTCTGGCCTGGAGAACTCCATGGACTGTATAGCCCATGCAGTCAGCAAAGAGTTGGACACTACTGAGTGACTTTCACTTTCATACATGTATATGTATATATATATAACTGAATCACTTTGCTGTATACCAGAAGCCCTCACAACCTTGTAAATTAACTATACTTCAATTAAAAAAAAATAGCTATACCTCTCTACAAACAATAAAATCATTTGTCAAATAGCATTTCCCTGGAGAAGGCAATGGCACCCCACTCCAGTACTCTTGCCTGGAAAATCCCATGGATGGAGGATCCTGGTGGGCTGCAGTCCATGGGGTCGCTAAGAGTCGGACACGACTGAGCGACTTCACTTTCACGAATTGGAGAAGGAAATGGCAACCCACTCCAGTGTTCTTGCCTGGAGAATGCCAGGGACGGGGGAGCCTGGTAGGCTGCCGTCTATGGGGTCGCACGGAGTCGGACACGACTGAAGCGACTTAGCGGCAGCAGCAGCAGCAAACTGGTAGTGATACTTATATTCATTTATCATACTGTAATTTAGAGTGTTTTCACATGCTTTATTTTCTTTATTTTTCTGTTATGTGTGGTAGGGTAGCTATTATTTTTTGCACAGAAAATTTAGATCACTTAAACTTTCTGAGCCTTAGTTTCCATGTTTGCCTGGTCATGTTGGAGTAATAGGTAGACTCAGAATTCTGGCCCCAGCTGCTGTTCTTTGGCATCCTTAGAATATTGTGTACTAAATGTCACCCATTCAGATTTCTTATATTAAAAATTTCCTATTAATGTATCCTGGTGTTTTAAAAATCCTCTTACTGTGTTTTTTTTTTCTTACTGTTTTCTAAGTACCTAAATTTCTGTATGTAGTCACGTCTCCCATCCTTGTTTGTCAAGTTCATTTTTTTAGAGTTAGGTATATGATCTTCATTTAATTTTCATTCAGCTTTACCTTTTGAGATTAAGTGCATGATACCAAGCTGTCACAAGAATGTCCTTTGTATAAGTATTAACATGTCTAAAAATGTTTGTGTCTGAGTGTGCGAGGGGTGAGAAGGAATTGTCATAGGTTGTCTGTGGTAGTGATAGTTCTCCTTTAATTGTGATCTAAATAAGCAAGCCGTTTTATTAGCTATGTAGGTTTATATTTTTTATTGGATTATTTATTTTTGAAAAATTCAGAGATCTTTTCATAAAGTACCCTGAAACTTTTGTCCTTTGAGCTGCATTGTCAGCATCTCTTCATATCATTTCCATAGCAGCAAACTATAATACTTAAACATTTAAAATATGACATGCCAACTTAATGACAGAATTCATGTAGGTGAAATTAAACTGGAAATTAACGCTGAGGTAGAATAAAAAATTTAACTGTTGTGTGGGATGAACTTTGGATAACTTTCAGTAGGATTATTAGAAGTGAAATAAACAGAATGCAGAGAAAGACAATGGCTTTCCTAAATACTTGAAATAAGCAGTTATAATTAAAAAGAAAAAATGCAAGGTGTAAAAAAGCTCATTTATAATAACAGTGTAAACTAAACCCTATTAAATAACAAAATGCACAAGTAACCTTAGACCCAGCAGTGTTCTTGAGTCTATCCTATAGAAGTACTTGCAGAAATGTAAGAAAGTTTGTCACAGCATTTTCAAATAAAAAAAAAAATTGGAAACAACCATTTTAAGGGGCTGAAAAAATTTCAAAACTGGGCAATACCTGTAACTTAATAGATTTAGCTAAAATTGTAATATTCAAAATTTTTTTTTGCCACAAAAACCTAATTTCTCTAAATGTGTCTTAATGGTGTTTTAATTATCTGTTCCTGTGTAACAAATTACCCCAAAACTAAGTGGCTTGAAAATAACAAAGCTGTATTTTTCTCATGATTTTATGGGCTGACTGGGTTGAGCCGGCAGTGTTGCCTTTGCATGGCTGAAAGCAGGCTCGCTGAAATCACTGTGCAATTCACCTGGGAGCTTGGCTGTGGCTGAAATCCCAAGATGGCCTCTCATCCTGCAAGGCCTTCTTCATGTGATTCTCATTCAGATGAGCTTTTATAGCAAAGTGCTGCCTTCTGCGATGGTGTTTCAAGAGGACATGCCCTAGGTGCAAACTTTTATTTAGCTTCTTCTCATGTTTGATAAAGGCTTCTGGTCAAAACAGGTCACATTGCCAAGCCCAGCATCCGTGTGGGAGAGAACTACACAAAGGTGTATATGATAAGAAGGGCTGCTTGTTGAAGGCCCTAAACATAATAGTAATAGTCTACCACACATAAAGAAAAGTGTCCAGGATGTGTTAGATGGAAAGGTTAAGGCTCTGTGGATTCTAAGATTCTATTTGAGAGAGGAGAGGGGAGTCAAAACACACACTGATCATCATATCCATATCAGTTTGAATGCAGAAACAGTTACAGAGATCCACCTCTGTTCTGTTAAGCCAAGACATTAAAGAAATTTGAAAAAATGTGAAACAAGACCAGTCAACTCTTCTCAATAATTTGTTTGTTTAGGGATTATTAAAAATAAAGATGTTGATATATAATAGGCTTATCATTGTAATATTTAAAGTTTATCATTAAAAATTTCAAATAGTATAAATGTCAGTAAATATATCTACTATAAAAAAAAACCTCTTTGGTGTTCTCAATACTTCTTAATAGTAAAGAGGTTTGAGAACTGCTGATTATATAGTGTATGCTTAGAAGAAAGTTTGAAATAATATAGAGTAATAAAACAGTGTTTTCCTTTGAAGAGTGGGATAGAATCAGTGAGAAGGATGAACATTTCTTTTAATTATGTGAAGAAGATTCAAGTGTAACAATGAAAAGATACTCCAATAAAAATATTAGTGGAAATAAAAGATTAATGTTCTATCAAAGTATTTATAATTTTTTCAGTTTATTCTTTTTCTTTCTTGATGAAAATTTTATAGTTTCTTGGTATTTTTATAATAAGCAGAGCCCTTGTTTTCTGCTCTACATTGTGGATGTGCATTTCTCATAATTTTATCATGATTCTAGCACTTGTAATTATTCCTCTAGAAAATATAGGGTGCTGTCTTGGTTCATTTTCCTTCTCAGTATCCTCCCCACTTCCTTCGCCATCTGGATTACAGGCTCCTATGGACACATATCACATTTTACTGTTCTTTTACTAACAATACAAAATCATAGAAATACTTTGTATTATACTCAGTAGGCACTCAAGGCTTGTTGAATTACTAATATTGGAATTTTAATGTATAGTAATATTTTTTGCATGTATAAAATTACTGAGTAAATTATACACATGACTGATTCTCATCCTATGTCTGTTTTTGTCTAGTCTTGTTCTCTTTTTTTCTTCCCATTTGGGCCCTGCCTGGCTGCTGTCTGGATAAATTGTATGAGCTAGACAGGGGATGGGTATATAATTTGTCAACTTGAGGTCCTGGTCTAATGAATATGTAAAAAGCATTACTGGTCACTAAACTACTTACTTACACAATAATTACATCAGTGAACGGTTTTGAGGTAACTTTTGTAGTTTGAAACTTTTATAATCTGTCAACATAAACTTTATGGTTTGTGTCTTAGGTTTCAGGGTATCATGGACTTTGATTTCCTGAAGTAATACTTGAATCATTTAGAATATACTATAATTATGTTTTGTAAAAAATGCTACAAACATTTTGGAAAAATCATAATTCAACTAATAATCGCCCTTGTAGATTTCTTCCCAGTATTAAATTTAAAATAATTCAGTTTCCGGTTCTTTTATTTTGTTACTATTTTTACTTTATTTTTTAATTACTTTTTATTGGAATATAGTTGACTTACAATATTGTGTTAGTTTTTGATGTACAGCATCATTCCATGTTACTACATTCCATGTTATTATTCCATGTAATCATTCCATGTTACTACGGAGTATTGAGTAGAGTTCCCTGTGTATACTGTAGGTTCTTATTAGTTGTCTATTTTATAGTAGTATATATATGTCAACCCAGGCTCCCAATTTATCTCTCCCTTCCTTTCCCCATTGATAACCATAAGTTTGTTTTCTATGTCTGTGACTCTGTTTCTCTTTTGTAGATAAGTTTGTCTGGTACTTTTATTTTTAATGAAATGTATAACTTCTATTAGTAGAATCTAGAATTCTTATAAAAATATTCTTGAAAAAATTCTAGTAAGATTTTTTCCAAGTCAAGATCAGTCAATCAATCAGTCTTTAAACAAGTCAATCAAATGATGCTTTTGTGGCTCACAGATGTGATGCCATAGTTCTCTCCTGACCGTTTGCCTTGCCAGCCCTTCATCAGTACAGGCCCTGAGTGTTTCCTTGGAAGGCTGTAAAAAACTGAGGCGTAAAAGGAAGATATAGTAGAGAGGAAAGGCATAGGCAGGCATTGAGGTTGAAACAACAAGATGCATTTGGAGGACAGCAGTAAGTAAAATTTAGATAGGTAAGTTGTGGCTGTATTACAAGGGGAGCTTGAGGTAGAAGATCTGACAGATATGATATGGAAAGTGTCATAGTATGTTTCAGGAGAAAAGCAGTGTTTCAGGAAGATTAGTTTGGCGGTAATGTGTATAGTGCCCTGGAGAAGAAACAGGAGCAGGAAGGCTGTGACTGGTGCCTACAGAGGCAATAAAAACCGAGACTGAGGGTGTTGCCGTAGAGATGGAGAGCAGATGGCGTGTTTGACAGGCATTATGAAGGATGAAATTTATTTCTTTATTCAGCAAATCTTTATTGAATACTTGACTGTATATATTCCTGCTACTAGTATCTGAACTGAACTTTGCCTATAATTACCATACAATCTTAAACTTTAAAGTTATGTACACTAGTGGTGAAGTTCTCCATAATATTCTCTTTTCTGGTGATTTGTAATTAAAAAAAATAATCTTACAGATCTTTTGGCCACCAGATGCGAAGAGCCAGTTCAGTTCAGTTCAGTTCAGTCGCTCAGTCGTGTCCGACTCTTTGCCATCCCATGAATCGCAGCACGCCAGGCCTCCCTGTCCATTACCATCTCCCAGACTTCACTCAGACTCACGTCCCTAGAGTCAGTGATGCCATCCAGCCATCTCATCCTCGGTTGTCCCCTTCTTCTCCTGCCCACAATTCCTCCCAGCATGAGTCTTTTCCAATGAGTCAACTCTTCGCACGAGGTGGCCAAAGTACTGGAATTTCAGCTTTAGCATCATTCCTTCCAAAGAAATCCCAGGGTCGATCTCCTTCAGAATGGACTGGTTGGATCTCCTTGCAATCCAAGGAACTCTCAAGAGTCTTCTCCAACACCACAGTTCAAACGCATCAATTCTTCGGTGCTCAGCCTTCTTCACATTCCAACTCTCACATCCATACGTGACTACTGGAAAAGCCATAGCCTCGACTAGACGGACCTTAGTCAGCAAAGTAATGTCTCTGCTTTTGAATATGCTGTCTAGGTTGGTCATAATTTCTTTTCCAAAGAGTAACCGTCTTTTAGTTTCATGGCTGCAATCACCATCTGCAGTGATTTTAGAGCCCCCAAAAATAAAGTCTGACACTGTTTCCACTGTTTCTCCATCTATTTCCTGTGGAGTGATGGGACCAGATGCCATGATCATCGTTTTCTGAATGTTGAGCTTTAAGCCAACTTTTTCACTCTCCTCTTTCACTTTCATCAAGAGGCTTTTGAGTTCCTCTTCACTTTCTGCCATAAGGGTGGTGTCATCTGCATATCTGAGGTTATTGATATTTCTCCCGGCAATCTTGATTCCAGCTTCTGTTTCTTCCAGTCCAGCGTTTCTCATGATGTCCTCTGCATAGAAGTTAAATAAGCAGTGTGACAGTATACAGCCTTGACATACTCCTTTTCCTATTTGGAACCAGTCTGTTGTTCCATTTCCAGTTCTAACTGTTGCTTCCTGACCTGCATACAGATTTCTCAAGAGGCAGGTTAGGTGGTATGATATTCCCATCTCTGTCAGAATTTTCCACAGTTTATTGTGATCCACACAGTCAAAGGCTTTGGCATTGTCAATAAAGCAGAAATAGATGTTTTCTGGAACTCTCTTGCTTTTTCCATGACCCAGCGGATGTTGGCAATTTGATCTCTGGTTCCTCTGCCTTTTCTAAAACCAGCTTGAACATCAGGGAGTTCACAGTTCACGTATTGCTGAAGCCTAGCTTGGAGAATTTTGAGCATTTCTTTACTAGCGTGTGAGATGAGTGCAATTGTGCAGTAGTTTGAGCATTCTTTGGCATTGCCTTTCTTTGGGATTGGAATGAAAACTGACCTTTTCTAGTCCTGTGGCCACTGCTGAGTTTTGCAAATTTGCTGGCATATTGAGTGCAGCACTTTCACAGCATCATCTTTCAGGATTTGAAATAGCTTTACTGGAATTCCATCACCTCCACTAGCTTTGTTTGTAGTGATGCTTTCTAAGGCCCACTTAACTGCACATTCCAAGATGTCTGGTTCTAGGTGAGTGATCAGAGCATCGTGATTATCCGGATCATGAAGATCCTTTTTGTACAGTTCTTCTGTGTATTCTTGCCATCTCTTTTTAATATCTTCTGCTTCTGTTAGGTCCATACCATTTCTGTCCTTTATTGAGCCCGTCCTTGCATGAAATGTTCCCTTGGTATCTCTAATTTTCTTCAAGAGATCTCTAGTCTTTCCCATTCCGTTGTTTTCCTCTATTTCTTTGCATTGATCGCTGAAGAAGGCTTTCTTATCTTTTCTTGCTATTCTTTGGAACTCTGCATTCAGATGCTTATATCTTTCCTTTTCTCCTTTGTTTTTCGCTTCTCTTCTTTTCACAGCTATTTATAAGACTTCCCCAGACACCCATTTTGCTTTTTTGCATTTCTTTTCCATGAGGATGGTCTTGATCCCTGTCTCCTGTACAATATCACGAATCTCATTCCATAGTTCATCAGGCACTCTTATCTATCAGATCTAGGCCCTTAAATCTATTTCTCACTTCCACTGTATAATCATAAGGGATTTGATTTAGGTTATACCTGAATGATCTAGCGGTTTTCCCTACTTTCTTCAATTTAAGTCTGAATTTGGCAATAAAGAGTTCATGATCTGAACCACAGTCAGCTCTGGGTCTTGTTTTTGTTGACTGTATAGAGCTTCTCCATCTTTGGCTGCAAATAATATAATCAGTCTGATTTCGGTGTTGACCATCCGGTGATGTCCATGTGTAGAGTTTTCTCTTGTGTTGTTGGAAGAGGGTGTTTGCTATGACCAGTGCATTTTCTTGGCAAAACTCTATTAGCCTTTGCCCTGCTTCATTCCACATTCCAAGGCCAAATTTGCCTGTTACTCCAGGTGTTTCTTGACTTCCTACTTTTGCATTCCAGTCCCCTATAATGAAAGGACATCTCTTTTGGGTGTTAGTTCTACAAGGTCTTGTAGGTCTTCATAGAACTGTTCAACTTCAGCTTTTCTTACAGAATGTGGTCCACTGGAGAAGGAAATGGCAAACCACTTCAGTATTCTTGCCTTGAGAACCCCATGAACCAGTATGAAAAGGCAAAATAATAGGATACTGAATGAGGAACTCCCCAGGTCAGTAGGTGTCCAATATACTACTGGAGATCAGTGGAGAAATAACTCCAGAAAGAAAGAAAGGATGGAGCCAAAGCAAAACCAATATCCAGCTGTGGATGTGACTGGTGATAGAAACAAAGTCCAGTGCTGTAAAGAGCAATACTGCATAGGAACCTGGAATGTCAGGTCCATGAATCAAGGCAAATTGGAAGTGGTCAAACAAGAGATGGCAAGAGTGAATGTTGACATTCTAGGAATCAGCAAACTAAAATGAACTGGAATGGGTGAATTTAACTCAGATGACCATTATATCTACTACTGCAGGCAGGAATCCCTCAGAAGAAATGGAGTAGCCATCATGGTCAGCAAAAGAGTCTGAAAGGCAGTAGTTGGATGCAGTCTCAAAAATGACAGAATGATCTCTGTTCATTTCCAAGGCAAACCATTCAATATCAGAGTTATCCAAGTCTATGCCCCAACCAGTAATGCTGAAGAAGCTGAATCCCTTATTGTATCATTAAAAATTTTTTACTATTTCAAAATTTGCAAAGATCTATACTATAAAGAGGATTTCCCTGGTGGCTCATGGGTAGAGAATCCACCTGCCAATGCAGAAGATGCAGGTTTGATCCCTAGGTTAGGAAGATCCCCTGGAGAAGGAAATGGCAACCTACTCCAATATTCTTGCCTGGGAAATCCCATGGACAGAGGAGCCTGACAGGCTACAGCCCATGGGGTCGCAAAAAGAGTCAGACACAACTTAGCAATTAAACAACAAACAGTACTATAAAGAAGAAAACCAAGATGCAACATCATTTTTTTAACTGAAAATTTAAGTGAAATCATTTTATGTCTTAGGAAAATTCAGAGATGCCAGTATCAGGATACGTACAAAATGAGATAGTTTATACCTAATGAATAAAAGCAACTTTTATATAGCATAGTGATAACTGTGATGGTTACTCTGTTAAGCTGGCTCCATTGATCAAGCATAGCATTTAAGATAAGATAGTTATTAATTGAGTTTTGTGTTTGCTTTGTGGCTATGGACTTTTCCAAACTTTGAATTCTGACCATCCGTGTCACAATGTCTCATCATTAACAGTAGGATAGGCAAAAAGTATACATAAGGAGAATATAAACACACTCATTGAACATTCGTAGATTATGTCCTATTTATAATAAGTTTTACTACAAGTTTTGAGAGAAAAATCAAATTCCTTGATGGCAGGGATCGTGTTTTGAAAAATCTGATATTCTCTAATCAGAGGACACTGCCTTGTTCGAAAAAGGTATATCCTAGATATTTGATTAAGGTGGTGTTCTGGTTATCTGTTGCTGCCTAACAAACCATCCCCAAACTTAGTGGCTTCAAACAGCAAGTATTTTCGATCTCTTCACAAATCCGAGCTTGACTAGATTAGTTATAGCATGGCAGGTCTTCTGCTTCATGTTGTCAGCTGAAGCTGTTGTCATCTGGAGGCTTGGCTCAGTTGGAATATCCAAATGGCTCAGCCTTGTGGCTGGTACTTGGTACTGACTCTCAGCCAGGGTCTTGGTTCTTACCCTTGCAACTTTTCATGATGGTTTGGGCTTCTTATAGTATGGTGGCTGGATTCCAAACACACGAAAGTGGAAGCTGCATAATGGTGACATAGACAGAGAACAGACTTGTGGACTTGGGGAAGGAAAGGGTAGGACAAATTGAGAGAATAGCATGGAAACATACTTTGAAAAGTGAAAAAAGTGAAAGTGAAATTCGCTCAGATGTGTCTGATTCTTTGCAACTCCATGGACTGTAGCCCATCAGGTTCCTCTGTCCATGAGATTCTCCAGGCAAGAATACTGGAGTGGGTTGCCATTCCTTTCTCCAGGAAATCTTCCTGACCCAGGGATTGAACTTGGGTCTCTTGCACTGCGGGCAGATTCTTTACCGTCTGAGCCACCAGGGAAGCATATACATTTTCCTCGTGTAAAATAGATAGCAGGTGGGAATTTGCTGTGTAACACAGTAAACTGGGCTCAACCCAGTGCTCTGTGACAACTGAGAGGGGTGGGATGAGAAGGGCGATGTGAGGGGTGTTCAAGAGCGGGGGACGTATGGACATATGAATACCTGTGGCTGATTCATGTTGATGTATGGCAGAAACCAACACAGTACTGTAAAGCAATTATTCCCCAGTTGAGAAAAGTGAAAGCTGCAGATCAAGTCACAGCATGTGTTCACTGCATTCTTTTGGTGACAATCCAGATACCAAAGTTGTTTTCTCACTTGTATTATTTGAATTCAAATCAGATATCCTTTCCCTGGACAACAGATTCTTTTGAAGTCTTGAAAATTTTGGGAATAGGAAGCTGGAAATGGGGAATGAGAAGAGGGGTTGCTGCCTTTCTTCCAGTTGTCCTACCTTTTACAAAAGAAATACACTGGCCTGGTTGCCATAATACTTTGGTATCCCAACACAGTTGTGCTTGTCCTTGGGGAAGGCAAAAGATGCTGAATTCGAAAGACATTTGCCATGGCAAAAATCTCTGCTCTATTTTTAATAACCAGATATTTTTGACTTATGGGGAAAATAGGCCTAAGTTATAGGTCTTTGGAAAGATTTCCCATGCTTCTGCTCCTGGCTGTAAATTCTCTTCCTTCTCCCTGTGCCCTGAGAGGAAGCTGTTCACTTGAGAACACACATGGGCGGTGAGGCAGTCAGCACAACTTCTTTTCAAGCATCAGCCCAGGTACCCTCCTGTTTCATAGAACTCTCCAGTTGATGGGTCGTTTTCTAAGCAGTAAAATCACTGAGATTAAATTAAGTTTATTCTATAACATAATCTGAACATTTCCTTCCGCTGTTTTCCTAAAATTCAACCAAGAATCTTGATAATCTTCTGATAGCACTTAATTTACTTATGATGGCCCTATTTCATAGGATAGAAAAGTTAAAACTTTGTGATATGTTATTATCTACTTACAGAAATTTGTCTATTCTTTAGATTTATATAAACTTGATTTTCATGACATATAAAGCAAATGGTTTTAGAAGAGTCAGTATTAATTTCTAGTTATTGCCAACATTCACTGGATCATGGGAAAAGGAAGAGAGTTCCAGAAAAATATCTATTTCTGCTTTATTGACTGTGCCAAAGCCTTTGACTGTGTGGATCACAATAAACTGTGGAAAACTCTGACAGAGATGGGAATACCAGACCACCTGACCTGCCTCTTGAGAAACCTATATGCAGGTCAGGAAGCAACAGAACTGGACATGGGACAACAGACTGGTTCCAAACAGGAAAAGGAGTGCGTCAAGGCTGTATATTGTCACCCTGCTTATTTAACTTCTATGCAGAGTACATCATGAGAAATGCTGGGCTGGAAGAAGCACAAGCTGGAATCAAGATTACCAGGAGAAATATCAATAACCTCAGATATGCAGATGACACCACCCTTATGGCAGAAAGTGAAGAGGAACTCAAAAGCCTCTTGATGAAAGTGAAAGAGGAGAGTGAAAAAGTTGGCTTAAAGCTCAACATTCAGAAAACGAAGATCATGGCATCTGGTCCCATCACTTCATGGGAAATAGATGGGGAAACAGTAGAAACAGTGTCAGAGTTTATTTTTTTGGGCTCCAAAATCACTGCAGATGGTGACTGCAGCCATGAAATTAAAAGACGTTTACTCCTTGGAAGGAAAGTTATAACCAACCTAGACAGCATATTCAAAAGCAGAGACATTACTTTGCCAACAAAGGTCTGTCTAGTCAAGGCTATGGTTTTCCAGTAGTCATGTATGGATGTGAGAGTTGGACTGTGAAGAAGGCTGAACGCCAAAGAATTGATGCGTTTGAACTGTGGTGTTGGAGAAGACTCTTGAGAGTCCCTTGGACTGCAAGGAGATCCAACCAGTCTATTCTAAAGATCAGTCCTGGGATTTCTTTGGAATGACTGATGCTAAAGCTGAAACTCCAGGACTTTGGCCACCTCATGCGAAGAGGTGACTCATTGGAAAAGACTTTGATGCTGGGAGGGATTGGGGGCAGGAGGAGAAGGGGATGACAGAGCTTGAGATGGCTGGATGGCACCACTGACTCGATGGACATGAGTTTGGGTAAACTCCGGGAGATGGTAATGGACAGAGAGGCCTGGCGTGCTGCGATTCATGGAGTCACAAAGAGTTGGACGCGACTGAGCGACTGAACTGAACTAAATACTTCATGATGCATGAGAAATAATAGTAAAAATATTTTTTAGAGTTTTGCAGTGAAAATTATAAGTACTTTTTTTTCTTTTTGTGTTCTTCCTTAATTGGATGAGAGTAAAATATAACGTATAGACCTTTTGTGACAACACTTTTATGATATGCCTTCTGGAAAGTTTCTTGAGGAATTCAGGAATCATTATCAGGGTTAAAATTAAAATATAATGCAGCAACTGAAGAATAGAGATTTAGAAATGTTTTATTACATACTGAAAATATAAAAAATCAGTTTCACACAGACCAACTCTGCTTGTGAAATACATTGAATCTTAGCAAGCTTTCTAATACAGTTTTAAATATTCTTTTCCAAGATATGTTTGAAAAAAATAGGAAGTTAGTTACACAGTATGAAATACCTAATTTTGTTCCTTTTGCCTTTGAGAAGAATAAAGTTTTTTTTTTAATGTGAGAATATATTTTAAAATACTACTTGAGATATCTAATTAGTTTTATAAAACTTCAAAGTTACGTAATCAAGACTGCCATAAATGTTAAAAGATTACATCTTAGATATGAAATGTGGGGGTGAGATAGTCACTGTAGAGAGCTTCTTGCTGAGTGCTGGTAGAGAGAAATGGTTTTTAAAATGCTGTTTCAATTTTGTGGTCCATTTGCTTCTTGTCCTACCTAGTCTTTAGTGGTACCTTTAGTCATAACTGTTATTCATCATGGAAGCCAGGACTAATGGAGAGATTTTTTTAGAGTGTTGCAGTGTGTGGTAGGGACAAAGAAAAACTTCTCTCAGCTGGCACACACTATTGCTTTTTCATCTTCTGTTTCTCTAGATACTTATTCTACATTTTAAAAAATTCCATTAACCTCTGCTTCATATAATGCATTATTGTTTCCCGTCTCATTTTTAATATTTGTACATTTTCTGTTTTTTTTAAGATACTTTTCCTTTTATGAAATTTTAAAAAACTTGTCATCTAAAAGAATTTTTAAATTTTATTCTATTTAGATTTGTTTCAAACTGGCTTGACTTGGTAATTTAAAACTGCATGAATGCCAGTTGAAATTTTTACTTTTTATAATTTTATGGCATAGTGTAATATTTTTATGAATTATAAATTTAATTGAAAATATTTCTATATTGTGCTGAGGATTTTTGACCCCATGGAAAGACAACGAAAATGCTTGAGTTTATTACTGTCCTTAAAACACAACTAATGATAAGTAAACATGATTTGAATTTTCATTCATGTTTATAATTCAGTACTATAATTATTTCCCTTTTTTAAATTTTCAGCAACTAGATAAGAAATCTCTTCATAAATTAGTTTTTTTGTCATCTCAGTTTAGTGCAGAGAGTGAAATGTAATGGAAGAGAATTTGCTCCTTAGGTTTGAGAAGCCCTTGTATAATGAAGTATTATGAAAGTATTGAAATTGAAGCTTCAATAACGAATGATGTAGAATGTTATCAGAAGATATGAATATGTGCTTGTGTGTTGATGTACTTTAATGTTTTGTTTTGTTTTTGAATACAGTATCATTTGGATTGGATCCTAGGAGAGAAATACATGAGAATTTCAATAATTTTTTAAAAATTTAAAATTTCTAGAAAAGTTGCAAAGGTAGTACAGAGAATTCCTGTATACTCCACACCCAGTTTCAGTTTCTCCTAATGTCATATTGTGATTGTATATTTGTCATTACTATTACATTGCTGTTAACTAAATTTAAGTCTTTATTAGAAATTCACCAGGGCTTTTTTTTTTTTCTTGGAAACTATCCCTTTTCTGGTCTGTTCAATATGATCCAATCCAAGTGACCATATTGCATTTATGGTCGTGTATTTGAACTGTGGTGTTGGAGAAGACTCTTGAGAGTTCCTTGGATTGCAAGGAGATCCAACCAGTCCATTCTGAAGGAGATCAGCCCTGGGATTTCTTTGGAAGGAATGATGCTAAAGCTGAAACTCCAGGACTTTGGCCACCTCATGCGAAGAGCTGACTCATTGGAAAAGACTTTGATGCTGGGAGGGATTGGGGGCAGGAGGAGAAGGGGGCGACCGAGGATGAGATGGCTGGATGGCAGCACTGACTCGATGGACGTGAGTCTGAGTGAACTCCGGGAGTTGGTGATGGACAGGGAGGCTTGGCGTGCTGCGATTCACGGGGTCGCAAAGAGTTGGACACGACTGAGCGACTGAACTGAACTGAACAAAGTGTTTTCCGGGATACTATATCAATTTACATTCATGCCAACTGTGTATGAATATTCTGGTTGCTTCATATCTTTTTCAACGTTTAGTATTGTCTCTTTCATTCTAGCTGTGTGTGTGTGTGTGTGTGTGTATGTGTGTGTGATATTTCCCTGATGACTAATAATCTTGAGTACCTTTCGTATATTATGTTTCCATTTGGATCAGTGATGTGTTTGCTTTTCCTATTGAATTTTCTGCCTTTTTCTTAATAATTGATGAATTCCTTTTATTTCTGAATATGAGACTTTTGACAGAATTGTTAGTATCTTCTCCCACTCTGGTTTTGTCTTTTCATCCACTTAATGGTATCTTCTGGTGAATAGAAGTTCTTCCCTTCCCCCACCCCAGTTTTACTGGGATATGATTGCCAAATAATTATGTATTTAAGGTGTACGTGATGCTTTGGTATACCACAATCAAGTTAATTAACAGTCTGTCATCACACATAATTACCAATTTTTATGTGTGTAGTGAGAACAGTTAAAATCTACTCTTTTAGCAAATTTCAAGTATCCATTATTATTAGCTATGGGTTACCATGCTGCTCATTAGGTTACCAGAACTTACTTATCTTATAACTGAAAATTCGTACCCTTTGGCCAGCATCTGCACATTCCTCCACCGCCGCCCCCCACCCCCAGCCCCTGGAAACCATGACTTTACTCTCTGTTAACATGAGTTTGACTTATTCTGCACACAAGTGAGACCTTGCGGTATTTGTCTTTATGTGTCTGGGTTATTTGACTTAGCATAAGATTCCCAGATTCATCCATGTTGTTGCAAATGGCAGAATTTCCTTCTTTTGAAGGCTGAATAATATTCCATTGTATGTTTGTGTGTGTATCATATTTTCTTTATCCATTCATTTGTTGGCAGACAGAAATTCTTTTAATGGAGTCCAATTTATAACAATCCCTTTATGATAAGTGCTTCTGTGTCTCGTTTAAATTTCTTTTTTTGCCTACCCCAAGGTTTTGAAGGTATTCTCTTATGTTCTAAAAGCTTTGTTTTACTTTTTAAAATTAGATCTGTGATCCAACTGTAACTGACTTTTGCATATGGTGTTAGCTAGTAGGTTATGGTTCTCTTCCTACCCTCTATCCCATCCTTGTAGCTGTCCAGTTGACCTAACCCCATTTTTTATAAAGATTACCCTTTCCCTACTGAATTACATTGTCACTTTGCTCATAGATCAGATCATGATGTATGTATAGGTCTGTTTGTGGCCATTCTGCTCTGTTTCATTGGATTTTATTGACAGTGATAATATAACACCACACTGGCTTAATTACTATGCTTTTGGTAAGTTTTGTAGTAAGCTTTAATATTTAGAAGTCCAAGTCCTCCAGCACTGCTATTCTTTAAGACTGCTTTGACTATTCTTGATCCTTTTGCATATCCCTCTTGATTTTAAACTTTTAAAAATTAATTTTAATTAGAGAATTATTTTGAACTTTTGTAAAAATTTTACCTTCCCAATTCTTTGTAACTTCTGGTGCTATTTGTGATTGCTTTCTGTCTTAATTTACTAGATGAGCAATGGATAAATAAAAAAGAAAACTCATGTATATTTATATTTACCTTGCTTCATTTTGCTTCACAAATGTGTATAACAGGATAAAAAAAAAGTAGATCTAGGTAGAAAGAAAATAAGGGAATGTGTGTAATATAATATAAATAAAATTAATCCTAGCCAGCTTTTTTGTGGATAGAGTTAAGGCAGAAGCTTTGACTCCCATTTTATTAAAATCAAAGCAAAGAGAATCTGCTGGGAGACTCACAGTATCCATAATATAAAAGCAAACAAGTTACTCTAAAGAAGAATTTTTCATGGTATTGAAAACTGAAGATGTGAATTTTTTGCTCCTTTGGATTTCAAAGGGGATAACATATGATCAGGCAGCGTTTTCATAACATTTTGGGCATAAACTCAAAGCCTGGTTTATGTGAATGAACAGTACTATAAAATGAATAATACGGTACAGATAATGTGGTTTTTTAATAGTTTGGCTTGATCCAAGGATAAAATTTAGAATAATAAAAGGGCTATTTTTTAATCCTAAAAAAGTAAAATGCATATCTCAAGTAATTCTTCATGTATGAATAAATGAATCAATGAATATATGTATTTTCTTAACCATTTTTAATAGAAATTAGACAGTAGAAACATTAGAATGTATTCTTTGCAAGAACCAGTGTTGTTTATTTAAGATGTATCTGTATACTTTGATAGACAACTAAGCAAAAGTTGCATGCGTTGATAGTCTTCAATAATAGTATTGCATAGTAAGACAGCACTTCTATTGCCAGGTGCTTCTATTTACATTTTTTCATTTAATTTTCACAGTGATCAATTGAAAGTATGTATTGTGGTTTTTCCTAGTTCATGAATGAAAAAAGGAAGGCAAATAACTTGCCCAAGTTTATACTACAAGTAAGAATAGAATCAAGATTCAGTTTCTGTCAGTTTTGCCTCGGTTTCTTCTACATGACAATTCTGATGAAAATCAAGAAGGATAACGCAGGGTTTGTGTCTGACTTAAGAGTTTAGCAAATTCAGATAGAACTAATAGAGTTTTCCCTCAAGAAACAGTCTACTCTCTTATAGATGGAGGTATTAAGAAAACTATATTGTACTTTGACAGAAGTTTTTCTTGAGATAAATTTGTTTTGCATTTCCTTTAACTTTTTTTTTCTTATTTATACTTAAGTAAATTCCAGTCTTCTGAATAGCTATTGTTGCATATTGTCATTACCTTGGATATTAGCACTTTTACTTCTGTTTCATGAATATTAAGCTTCCAGGAAACCAAGTTGCTTGCCTAGATAGTTATTGTGCTAAAGAACTGAAATATAAGCAAATTAAATTACTGTAATGGTTTCTATAAAGTCAAGTTTGGATGCATGTCTTTTTATATTTCACAATTTTAAAATGTGTTCTTAAGTTGCATTATCTCTTTGGAATTATTTAATTTAAACTAGGGAAAAATGTCCAGTATGTTTTACAGCTGACATTACTAAAAGCTGAGTGAAAATTGTAGCGCTAATTCATCATGTTATAATCGTTTATACTTTTGTCATGATTCTTGCATTTCAATGCTGTTTGTGCACATTGATTTGTGATATTAACTCAGTAATTTTATGTTTGAAACTGTTTTAATTTCTCAATAAAAAAGTAGATAAATTTTATAGGATTACTTCTATCTTTGGTAATCTGACTATAAAAATGTATTCAAAATTTTAGCATTTTTCTATGTTAATTTTCAGGTTGAAGATTTAGAACAGATGTGGAAAAATGTTCACTTCAGAGAAAGGGGTTGTGGAGGAATGGTTGTCGGAGTTTAAGGTAATATTTACTGTTTTACTATAATAACTATATTCCAAAGAAGTTTTATCTGAGTTTTAAATTCCATTGGCTTCCTTTTTTAATGACTAAAAAGCTAAATATCTGTGGAAGCAAAAGAATATTCCAAAAAACTTATTGGGGAATTATTTACACATAATAATCTTTGTGAGGAAATTGGCTCCTTTTTTGCCAAGTGGTTTAAAGGTTTGTCTTCTCCCTTTTATGGCAACATCACAAAGAATGGTTAAAGTCTCTGAAAGTTGATGTCACTCTCCCTAACCATCATGAACAATTCGCAGTTAAAATGTTTCTCGCAATTTGGGGCGGCAGGGGAAATGGACATGATCAACGATGAGAAGATGGGAAGATATTTGCACAACTTTCTATCAATGCATCTTTCTTTAGTTGGCTTACCCAGTGCCTGTAAAGGGGTATATAACTTTTGGTTAGTGGATGAAAAACAAAAACAAAACCTCTGTTTCGTTGTCTTATGAACTCTTCTCTATGATAGCTAAAATTATATTTCTTTAACCAGTTAACTGGAGCTTCCCTGGTGGCTCAGTGGTAAAGAATCCACCTGCCAATGTAGGAGACACAGGTTCGAACCCTGGGTCGGGAAGGTCCCCCCCTGAAGAAAGAAAGGGCAGCCCACTCCAGTCTTCTTGCCTGGGAAATCCCATAGATAGAGGAGCCTGGTGTGCGGTAGATCAAGGAGTTGCACGACTTAGCGACTAAACAATAACCTTCTTTTTGTCCTCTTTTTCTCACTGTTACACATAATTATGTGAGCTTCCTGATCAGGAACCACAGGAATGGAAAGTTTGGGCTGACGCTTTTTTTTTTTTTTTTTGGTCCAGCTCGATTAGCCCAAGACCTCAGACAAACGTCAGAGTTATTAGCTTGTTTCAATGAGGGACACCATACAATAGGTACTGTGTAGGCATTTCACCAAACAAAAAAATAAAATAATTATAGGATTTGGAGGAAAGGTGTTCAGATGAAATTTAAATGAAATAGTATTTTGATAGGCTCAAGACAAAGCAGAGTGACGTGTAATGGGGTTAAAATCAGACCAGGGCTATGAAGTGGACCCATGGTCATGTTGTCTTTAGAACCTACGAAGGTAACATCTGTGTGCAATGTTGGGTTCAGAAACCCCTAATCTGAAGCCTGGTTCTCTGTGTCTAGGTGACTCACATCCTCCAGGCAGGAGTGGGATATTTCATTCTTATCGATACACGTTTAAGGAGCAAAAGTTTTGATATCTGTGATTTTAGATAGCAAAGCTTCTCACTGAGTAAGAATACAGAAGTCACTAAAAAATGGAGATTCAAGAAGGAGAGGACATATGTATACCTATGGCTGATTCTTGTTGATGTTTTACAGAAAACAACAAAATTCTGTAAAGCAATTATCCTTCAATTAAAAACTAAATTAATTTTTTTTTAAATGGAGGTTTTTATGACACTTTTCAGCTGTAGTATGTCCTTGAGAGAAGCAGTGTTTCCTGTTAATTTTGTAGCTGGCCGTAGCCATTGTTGTCATCTCATCCTGATGAATGACAAAGATTTTCATTTTGTCAGCGTTTGTAGTCATAAATTATCTTTCTATGGATCCCCTAATTCATAGAGTGATGTAGTTATGCATGTTCTTATAGAAGTGCACTGTATGTGCCATCTACATATTTTAACAGTTTGAATAAATCTGGTGTGTGTCTTTTTTTCTTACATAAGTTGTCTTTGTGTTTTTAAGTTTTTTTTTTCCTGTTTCATGAGAGTTTAATATGGTTCATTATCATGATTTTTTTGGCAAGTTGTTGAAAATTGTCAAGTTTAACAGCTGACTACCACTTCTGGGATATTCTTATGTTTAATGGTGAAGCAAAATTTGCAAAAGGAAATATAGCCATTAAACCATTTTTTAATATGGGAGTTGTGGCAAGAGGGCATGATGAAGGATGGGGAACATTGGGGAGGAGTCAACTATTAAGGCAAATAATTGAAAGTTATGGCTAATTCTCTTTGCTTATCATCTGTTTGTTTATTCTCTTCCATTTCTGGGAAGGAAGCTTTTTCATTGAGAGAAGTAAAATCCTGGACCCTATGAACTGAAAAGTTATTTAACTTTCCCCTAACCATCCAAAAGTAAATATAGTCAATTTGATATAACAAATGATATACACATTTTTGTCAGGTATAAGGGAAGATATTTCGTATTCTTTGGTTAATATGGTAGGCATTTCTGAAAACTATTTTGAATTGTGTTAATGTGCATTGAATTCAGCCCTGTTTATGTTTGGTTAAAGAGTTTAAGGTTACCAGACAAAGTTAGCAACATACTAAAAATAATAGAAGATAGTAAAGTACATAAGAACAAATCTCTTACTTTTAAAATTAAAGTATTTTGTCCTTTGAAATGATTTGTGATGTTAGTTACATATTTTGGTTAAAATATTTAAGAAATAAAATTTAGAGATTATTTATCTGTCATTCTAAGTTTCTGCTTGGTTGTTTAATTTATTAACCATGGTGCTAATAAGCCAAGGTCATCATGATTGATAAAGTAAGTGATACAGGGTGCTTGAGACTGAGAAGTCAAATTTTTCCTCTAGGTGGTTTTACCATGTTGGACAAATTGCATAACTTCTTTGGGTCTCAACATCCTCACCAGGAAACCCTGAAATAGGTGGCGTGTGAAGATGATTTTAGCTCTACACTTTTCCATGGGTGCAGCCTGAACTCCCAGACTCATAACTCACTGAGCATTCTCTCAAATGCACAAGATAACGTAGTTTGCTTTGTGCTTTTTTTTTTTTTTCTTTTTTGCCTTTGGATGAACTAGCATCTACTCCAGCTTTGGGCCCTCATTAATATTCTCTTAGTACACAAACAACTCCAATACTCTTGCCTGGAAAATCCCATGGACAGAGGAGCCTGGTAGGCTGCAGTCCATGGGGTTCCTAAGAGTTGGACATGATTTCACTTTCATGCATTGGAGAAGGAAGTGGCAACCCACTCCAGTGTTCTTGCCTGGAGAATCCCAGGGACGGAGGAGCCTGATGGGCTGCTGTCTATGGGGTTGCACAGAATTGGACACGACTGAAGTGACTTAGCAGCAGCAGCAGCAGCAGCAGTATACCAACAAAGTCATTAGACTCAGACTTAATTATTTTAAGATTTCATGAGTTAGTTCAATTTCTATATTTCAAATACTTATTTGTAAAATGTTATCTTACAGATTGTATTGTATTTTTCTTAATGTTATGTGTAAATTTATATAGCAGATTTTTAAATTTTCTGGTAGTCACTGAATCAGAATATGTGACTCAAAATCTAGTCTTATGTGTAATGTTGTTGGTCAGAGTTGTTTTATTTATTGGTTCTCTATCCATCTGTCCATCTTCATTAATTCTCTTCCATCTAACCTGTATCACTTCCTTACATTTTATAAAAGCCATCTGCCAAATGATACTTTAATTTGAAGCATCTGTCTTCTTCAAATTTTGCCAAGACTAATTTCTTACCCTGTTATCCCATTATTACTTCTTTTGTCTCTAGTTCTGCATTCTTCAAAGTGAGAAAACGTAACTAGTATTTAAGAAGGCCAGTACCTTTGAACTAGTACAATATAAATTTAAAGGTTTGTTGTAATGGTATTTAAATCCATAGACTCTTTTACATCTTAAGGTTTTCAAAGCACTGTTCATAAACACAGCAATTGTATTTTCTCTCCTATTGACAAAAGTTAACTTTTCTCACATTGACAAAATGAAATAAAAATGTAATAGCTCACTAATTTTTAGGAGACCTTACCTCTCATTTAGCAGTAGTAGCCTAGGCCCAGAATATTTTTTAGAACTTGTCTTCGGAAAAGAACTGTCGTTTTACTTGGGCTATTTCACAAAAAACATTTTACCTCATGAGGGTTAATTGGTACATAACTAAAAATTGTAATTCACACTTTTAATGACTGTTTCAGTTTTAGGCTAGATAGTGCATGTAAAAATCTTTTTATTCACTAATCTTTTTTTAAGATTTATTTTTCAATTCACTTAGTTTGAAATTTTATGTTTAGACACACATGTGCACACATGCACAAACATCCATTAATGTGTTTTTCATATATAGCTTAGGTTCATTATCTTCCAGGCAATTAGACATCTGTTGTTTGTTTGACAGTTACTCCCTTTTATATAAATTCCACCAGTATTAGGTTACTGTTGATCAAGTAACAGAAATGGAATGTTGCCTGGAGATCTTTTGTTACATGCTTTTGAACTATTGAAGAAAGCCCTAATCCCCTCTTTATGTAAGCAGTTGCAGTGAAACTCTCTCCTCCCCACCCAAAGAATGGTGGAAGGTTCCCAGATAGTTCACGTTTACTTAACCATTCCGGTAAACAAAACTGTCCTATTAAATTAAAAAAACAGTCTATTCACTTATATATCCTAAGGTGAAATGTGACCTGTTTTTCAAGAATCTACTGAAGAGTAACAGTGAATATTTATTTCTTATTTTGTTCATCTATTATATAATGTCTGCAGCAAAGATTTGAGTACAAGGCCTTATGCTGAATGCTGTAGATGGAGAGATAAGATAGATCGTGCCTTTGAGGAATTCACAGTAAAGTTAAAATGAATCAAATATCCTTATTATAAATATGCTGTTTAATTTTATATGTCTATTTATGCACACATACACCTATATACACTAAACTATAACCCATTTTAAATCATAAAATACTAGGATATGGGACATGGAAAAAATAATGTATCTCTTACAATTACCAGTATCTCGAGACATTAGAAGCAAGATATCACATGGACCACAGCATTGTCTAACTCAATGAAACTAAGCCATGCCATGTGGGGCCACCCAAAACGGACGGGTCATGGTGGAGAGGTCTGACAGAATGTGGTCCACTGGAGAAGGGAATGGCAAACCACTTCAGTATTCTTGCCTTGAGACAAGGAGATCCAACCAGTCCATCCTAAAGGAGATCAGTCCTGGGTGTTCTTTGGAAGGACTGATGCTGAAGCTGAAACTCCAATACTTTGGCCACCTGATCCAAAGAGCTGACTCATTGGAAAAGACCCTGATGCTGGGAGGGACTGGGGGCAGGAAGAGAAGGAGATGACAGAGGATGAGATGGCTGGCTGGCATCATCGACTTGATGGGCATGAGTTTGGGTAAACTCCGGGAGTTGGTGATGGACAGGGAGGCCTGGCGTGCTGTGATTCATGGGGTCGCAAAGAGTCGGACTCGACTGAGCGACTGAATTGAACTGAGACATTATATCTGCTGCAGGATAAACATTGTTAATTAGTTGGTTGATTGATAGAAATACTTTTCCTAGGTAAAAAATAAAGAGTTGGAAGACAGAAGTTGTTAAAGAAGGCCATACTCTAGAAGGATAGGTTTTTATCTTTTGTTATAATGAAGTTGTTTTTTTGTTTTCATATTTCCCTACTACCTTTACCCAAAACTGTCTGACTTACTACTGGAGTTTTATCTCTTCCCATTCCTTTCTGGCCATGGTGTCCTTTCTGAAGGGGTGACCCTACCAAACTGTGGTTAGTTAGTTGTTGATATTTTAAATGGCATTAGGAAAATTTGTTGGTAGTGTGGCTATCTTTTTCTCTGTTCCAAGAAGTAAAAACTTCCCCCCAGTTCTGTAAAGGAGAACAGTCTTACTTAACAGACATTATATGATCTGTGGCTTTAAGGTTTGGAACATTAGATCCTTATATAACATGTTTATTAAGAAACAGGATAAAATACTGTTAATGAGATCGGTAACATGTATGTTGCTACAAAAAAATGTACCTCCGGCTTTACAAATGATTCGTATTCTTATTTCCAGCTCCAAACTATGGTCAAAGATGCAGTGTTGATATTAATTTGTATCCCTGTTGATGTTGAGTATTAAATGTATCTTTTGTTTTACTTTTACCATTTTTTTGTTGAGATATTATTCACATAATGAGAAATTCACTGTTTTCAGGTGATAGTACAGAGGCTTTTTACTGGTTTTAAAGTGTTGTGCCATTAACACCATCATCTAAGCCCCAAAGAAAGCCCCACCATCACCCCCCAAAGAAAATCTGTATCTAAGTAGTCACTCTCAGTTCTTCCCCTCCCCAATTCCCCCTCCCCCAGTTTCTGACAATCTGCTTTCTGTATTTGGATTTACCTATTTGGGACATTTCATAAAAGTAAAGTGTATTTTTTAAATTTGTTTAGACACTACCAGAAACGTCTTTACCAAATTATGCTACAAATTTGAAGGAAAAGAGTTCTTTAGTTTCATCTCTCTATAAAGTTATCCAGGAGCCACAAAGTGAGGTAAGTACTCTCAGAGTTCATCGTGCTGGTAGTTTTCATTTGATTGATTTTTAATTTCTTATTGTGAAATATATATATTTTAAAAAGTAGTAAAATTAGAGTTTTAAAAACTGTAATGTATGTTTTGCAGTGTTTAACTGATTCCTTTTGAGAAATGAATAGAGAGGTAAGAATACTTTATATTCAGAAAAATGACAGAATAAAAAAATTATGATAAAATGAGCTCCAATGTATCATCTCCTAAAATAGGATCACCATATTCCAAAGCCATCTCTGAACATGCTGCTGCTCATCTGTCTATGTATGTGTCTGTGTCTGTCTTTCTGTGTATGTATGTATGTGTCTGTCTGTCTCTCTGTCTGTGGGGATAACCTTGGAGAGCCTGGGTCACTGCATTCATTTATTCATTCAGCAAATATTTGTGTGTCCATTATGTGTCAGCTGCAGTGCTAGGCAACAGAAAATCAAAGATGAGTAGCACATGGCCTGTGTCCCAAAAGAGGAAAGGGAGAAAATAAGTAAATACATACTTTCAGAGCAATGCTTAACTGAGTCTAGATGGATTTTCACACATTTTCCAGGTGTAGAAAGTAAAAGGACATTGCAAGCTGAAGGGAATAGTATATGGAGGCCTGAGAAAAGGCAAGAAATTTGAGTAGCTAGTAGTTTGGTTCTGGTGGTAAGTTTTTCCCAGCCCTTGCTTCTTTTCTCTGCCTTCCCCTCTCCTGCATTTCCTTTGCATTTTTAGATAGCAAATTTAGTTTGAAAGTGATCAAGTGAACTGTACTCCCAGATTCTGGTGCTTATAAATCCTGCCATTCATAGTAGAACTACATAAGCTTTGGAAATGGTGAGGAAAATCAAAATGCATGGCATGCAGATAAAAGCAAATAATCTAGTTTTTAGCCTGATAAATGTGGTAAAGGCAGTGTGTATCCTGTATTCTGAAAAAGAAAACTCAATCTTAAAAAATGTACTCAGAAGTACTTCTCAGATATAACTGTGTGATCTACTTTCGGGCTTCCCTGGTGGCTGAGCCAGTAAAGAATCCACCTGCGATGTCAGAGACCTGGGTTTGATCCCTGGGTTGGGAATATCCTCTAGGGAAGGGAACGGCTACCCACTCCAGTATTCTGGCCTGGAGAATTCCATGGACTGTGTAGTCCATGGGGGTCACAAAGAGTCTCCTTTTGCTCTTTAGAATATTTTATATCTTAATGTGGAGATATAGTATTCCTAAAAACTTGATGTCATTGTCTGTTGGCATTTTTGAAATTTGAAATGTTGATTCTACTTTATTTGAAATCTGGGAAATTTGGTACCTTTTCATTATGTGGTTAAATTCATTTGATAAATATTCATTGAACACATATCATGTGTCAGAAATCACTTAGAAATGTACAAAGTAGAATAACTTCTTTATCTTATAGATTAGAACTTATATTCTTGTAGGTGGGATAACCATTAAACAAATACCTAAATGTATAATGTTAGTGGTAAAACTATGAAAATAATAAAGCAGAGTAGGGGAAGTGTGTGTTGGGACTGAGGAGGTGATGGTTGAATTAAGGTCTGAATGAATTAGAGCAAGAAAATAAAACTGGGGACAAGAGCTTTCCAGAGAGGAAATAGTCATTGCAAAGGCCCTGAGGTAGGTATGTGAGTCAGGCTCAAGAAACTGTAAAGAGGCAGTTTATCGATAAAGTGACGTTTCCTTGACCAGTGCTTTTAGTTGACTGTAGCTTCAAGATAGGCATAGGATTAGAGGCTAAAAATGCTTAGGTTTGTTAGGAAGCCAACTGTTTTGTTTTGTTTTGTTTTTTAAAGAGCCATATGAAATCTTTTTGGTGTTCTAAACATAGGGAGGCCCATAGTGAGAAGTCGGTTCCCTGGCTACTGGCACCTAAATATTAGTCCCCTCCAACTTCTCTGTATCTTTGTCCTACCCATATATTCTCAGTAATTGTTCAATGAAAAAAAAAGTTTGGAAAATTCTCTTGTAAATTTACCCAAACTTAGCTTTTCCCATCTTCTTTAGTCAATTAAAGGCATTTTATGATACATTTCTTATTACCATTAAAATTCTCTTAATATACAGCTTCTTACTTATGAATGGATGATTGTAAAAATTCATTTGTAACTCAGTTGTTATAGAATTCATAATGTATTTTAGAAGGGAAAGAAGGTACATGATGATTAGACTATAGAAGGCCATTTAACATATCAAAATATATTAATACTTGAAGTACAATTCTCTTTTAGTAGTACTGTGAAACCTACCCAATCAAGTTTAGTAATGTTTCCTTGAGAAAATACATTAAAAAATTTGACCAAAACACTAGGAATGCAGCATATTCTAATGCCCCATTATTTGTCTCAATTATAATCAGGTTAGGTAAGTCCAACACTGCCTGTGTTTCCCACATTGTATGTTGTCTTATTCTTTTCTGACATTTTTCAGGTATGTTTATAAAGTAGTTAAAAAGTCCTGGCTTCAGTCTGACCTTCCTGAACTGTGTGATTATTTTTGGTTTCAGTAGCTTCTTTGTCTCAGTTTGCTTATGTAGAAAGAATACATTGTCAGGGTATAGACATTGTACCCTAGTATTGTGGGAATTGAAATGGTTTACATATATGAAAGTACTTTGCAAGTGTAAAACCCTGCATAAATATTGGTATTTATCTCTAGTAGTTTGATATACTTAATTTCATCTAATCTTATTGCAGTGTTTAACTGCTATATCCCTTTTGAATCTATCTTCATTTGGTTCTGCTTTCATAAATCTAAACTGTTTTAGATGTTAAACGAATGTAAAAGACTGGAGTGTTTTGATTAAAATTGATTATGTGCTCATGCAGACTATTGAATAAATTTTCAGCATAAAGTTTTATAAGTTTGCAGATATTTGTTAGACTATGTTAATTGATTTAATCAAATATTTCCTAGGTGAAATAGAGATGAGTGATGTCACACCATAACTTACAAGATTATTGGCACTGGTCCACAAAGAAATTTTAAAAACTCCAGTCTGAAAGCTAAACATTCCCGTAACAGTCTTTCTTCCACTACCTTCCTCTTCATTCTTCCAGATTAATTCCTACCCTAGAAACTTCTCTTGCAGTCTTTGAGAGGCATTGCTTTGCCTCCGACCCTTCTGTTTCCGTTACCATTGCCACGCCACATGGATACCTGTTGCCCTCTAACAACCATTTTGAAAGACCAATTTTGTCGATGTTTATTGAAGTATAACTTTTTCTTTACCTTGCATAAATAATTCTGACTTTAATTGTATCAAGTTTACTTTACATATTGAACTTTTTTGAAATCAAGGCATCCACTTTAAATCAGTTTCTGTTCATTCCACTTACTTGTAGTAGAAAATCTGTTTCTTAAGTTGATGTAAATCTAGTGCCTAAGTCAGGGAAGTTAACGAACTCCCATTCACTGAAATTAAATAGCCCTGTGAATCTCTTGACATATTTGTAAGTGACCTGTATGTGATTATTGTTTATACTGTAAAGATACACTCATCTCTATTAACTGAATACCTGTGGGCGTGTTGGGAGAAAAATGGTTATCAGTAAGTCCAAATCATGTCTAAAACAGAATGACAGAGGTGTTTAGATTATCTAGTGGCAATTAATCATGGTTATAGTAAGAAACTAGATCTAGGGGCTTTATATTATTCAGCTACTCTACATACCAGTCATTGCAGTCAGATGCTACCTAATTATAAGCTCAGGAAGGCCATGTGACAGTAACTACCTAGCATTCCCATTTCAGTTTCTCCAACTCAGTAGCCAGTCATTTGTATATTGGCATGTTTTATCTGGAAGAAAGGATATTAAGGAAGACAATTCTTCACAACCTATTTATTTCAGGAAGTTAAAAAGATATAGTTTTAATAACAATACTACTTTGGAGTATATTTTAAAACTTTACAGAGTACTTGCGTATACACTTAACCTTGCAGTTTGGCCTTCCACTAGAATTCATAGGTTTACTAACTAGCTTAGCTGTGAATAGTCTTGCTGCCAAAAATGGAAATGCTTGCATATTTCAGTAATTACCAATCAGGAAAATGGTTTTATGTTTTACATGTTAGTGTCATTCAAATACAGTCCAATCCTTTAGTTGATGTTTTGTCTTTCTTCCAGTTGTTGGAACCTGTCTGTCATCAGCTCTTTGAATTCTATCGCAGTGGAGAGGAGCAGTTGCTTCGATTTACGCTGCAGTTTCTTCCAGAACTGATTTGGTGCTACCTCGCCGTCTCCGCCAGCAGAAATGTGCACAGCAGTGGATGCATTGAAGCTCTTCTTCTAGGGGTTTACAATTTGGTTTGTATTTAATGGAGTTAACAAAATGTTTTAAAAGCCAAATATCAGCAAAAATGAATACATAATAGCAACTGTTTTTCATTTTAGTAGAGCTAATGTTTGTTTTTTATTACAGCAGATGACTCAGAGCTCGTTCTCCTCAAAATAACCTTATGGAGGCTAAAGGCTGTATGGCCATACATACAATTATGTAAATACACATTTTTTACTGATTGGAGACTAAAAATCAGATCATTAAGATTCTTTTATGGAAATATTTGAATATATCAGTGTTAAATTTTTAATTGTTTAAACTTAAAAGCCACTGTCTATAAATTGTTGTGACCTTCACAAAAAGTTTGGAGAAAAGATTTAAACTAAGATCTACCACTAATAATTGTATAAAATCTGGACTGTCTCCAGAGTTTACACCATTGATTTAATATATAGTTTGCATTACTGATAATGTTTGTATATTAAATAGTACAATATTCTAGATAGATGCTTAAGGTTTGTACTTTTTTAAATGGAAAAATAATTTAAGGGTCATTTTGTAATATGTTTTAGGACTGTGTTAATTGATTTAGAAAACGGAACTTTTTACATGAGAGAAATCAATGATAATTAAGACAAGACATCTGTGTTTCAGCGTTAAAACTATGTTACTTAGATTTTAAGGAGAAGGTTAACTCCTAATGTTTATGCGTTATGGATTATCATAGTTTAAGATTTCAGTTGACTTTAAAATTCCTTTCTTTTCAGGTTTTTTTAAATTTTTCACTAACAATTTATGTGTAAAAAATAAATATTTAAATTTATGTGTAAAAAATAAATATTGTGAGACATTTTCTTTGACTTTCTTTTGTTTGTAGGAAATAGTTGACAAACAGGGACATAGTAAAGTATTGAGTTTTACGATTCCATCTTTATCCAAACCATCTGTATATCATGAAGTAAGTTACATTTTTATCAAAGTAAGTTTATTGGTCCTAAGATTTGCAGTTACTGTAAATTAGCATTTGGTTGGTTATTGAGGTGAAAATTTTGATCGGTTCACTAGTACCTTAAAAAGTGTAAAATTTTACACAAAGTATTTTGCTATTCCCAGAGTAAATGGGAAATCAAAATCATTAAAGTTTAAACTAAAACCTGATTGTAAAAGATCTATGAAAAGTATTAATTTTGAATATTTTTCCCTTTATCTGACGAATAAGATTAGATTTTATGTGTGTGTGTGAATTATGTATTTCTGGGGTAGAAATTTTGAAGTTAAACTATTTTGTATTTCTATTTGTGGTTTGTTTTTAGTTATTTGTTAAATCTTTGAGCAGAATACTTAGTAGGCAATCTGAGTATTTCTAAGATATATGGGGTTTATAGCAGTCATTCTAAATATATATATATTGGTATATATATTCTAAATACCACCCCTTAAACAGAATAGGTTTTTCTTTATTCACGTGTCTTTGTCTTTAGCCTTCCAGCATTGGGTCCATGGCTCTGACGGAGAGCGCCCTATCCCAGCATGGTTTGTCAAAAGTTGTGTACAGTGGACCTCACCCCCAAAGAGAGATGCTGACAGCACAGAATAGGTATACTGTGGAGACATAACCTACTATTCTACCATGCTGACTTCTAAAGAAATTATTTCAGTAGATTTATAAATAATGTTTAATGAGTTGTGTATAACAAGTTTTAAAATGTTGAGTCATTTCATACAAGAGAGACACCCCATCTTCCCTATTTGTCACTTAGACACTTTGCTTCAGATGTCATCTGGAGCATTGAATTTTTAAGGTAATTTTCGTATGATTGTTACTTCTTTTTCTTTTTGATTTTGTATTGTTGTTGGTGTGATTATATTGGACAGGTCTGTTCTGTAACACAATATCCCTCCCCAGTGCTTGCTTAATTATAGTTGACTTCTTGGAATTCTCAAGATTTGTAAATACTCTTTGGGTTTGTTTTTAGGTTTGAAGTGTTGACATTCCTTTTGTTGTGTTACAATGCTGCCTTAACCTATATGCCCCGTGTTTCTCTTCAATCACTGTGTCAAATTTGTTCAAGGTAAATTCAAATGCTTTTAGTGTTGAAATATATGAATCTAGTATTGCTTGTTTGTTACATATCTACGTTATTTTTTGTTTAATCATTTGTTTGAAACACTAAATAAGTTAATATGGAGCTCCACCTAGTCAACGTACAGAAAGCTCCCTAAAGACACAATGAAGTCGCAAAAAACACAACAAAGAGGGTAAAACTGAATAACAATTCAGTGGAAAATTTTGATGAGAAAAGGCTTATATTATATAATTAAAAGTATGAAACTGTTATGACCTTTCAGTTTTTGACATAGTTTCTGTTTTGTTTGCTTTTTATCTATCTTATCTAGTTAGTTATTTTTATTGTGTTCTAATTTGGTACCAGGAAATAAGTAGGAGATACTGGTTTTTAAACTTTTCTTGTTAAAAAAAAATTTAGCCAAGAACTTGGTTAAGTAAATTATGATAATTGTTAGGTATTAATATATGCAAATATTTAAGAATTCTGATTTAAAAGAGTATTTAATGATAGTATATATGGTGTGATTTCAACATTGACTGAATATGACCAGAGTATTAACAGTAGTTATGTCTACTTGGTGGAATTATAGTTTATTGTAATTTTTTTCCTGTGTGATTTTCTGTCATTCTCTAAATTTTCTGTGTTGAACATGTTACCTTTTTTTTTGGCTGTGCTGTGAGGCTTGTGAGATCTTAGTTCCCCATTCAGGACTGAACCCACGCCCTCAGCAGTGAAAGTACGGAGTCCTAACCACTGAACCACCAGGAAGACCCTGGCCCCCCCCCCCTTTTTTTTTTTTAAGAAAAACAAAAGAAAAACAAGACAGAGAAAATGCCCTTTGTAATTCAAGTAAATGAGGGAAAATATAGAATTCAGGAACTTGTAAAATAATTTTAGATTTGGCAAACTTACTTAGAAAATGTAGCTTTGGGCAGTTAATTAGAGGGAGGGTACATAGAGCAATACTTAAAAATCAAGTCAAAACAAACAAAAACCATAAATTGATTCTGTTGATTAGGATAGAAAACCATGCAGGTCAAGAGGGAGAGGAAGGTAACGAGGCAGGGGGTTTATTAGATAAGATAGAGAAGCAGAGAGCAGTTCAACTGTTTCCTGAAGTGAAGCATAATTTCATTGCCTGCCCCTTGGAGGATGGTACCAATTTGCCATTGCTCTCAATTACTTATTCTTCCTAATATGTTTCTTGTTTTAAATATTTTAAAGGCAGAAGTGCCCAGGGTTTTTGAATTTCACAGATCTATAAAATTTCAGAAAAGTTGAAGTGGATATTTACATGATGTTGCCAGCTTTTCCTTTTGTCAAGTCATTGTGGTATAAATATCTTCCATCAACATTATTTAATGACAGGAGAATATTTTTACACCCAAAAGGGGTAGAGTGGAAGGCAAGGATAACAGTTTATAAGTTAAAAGTGGGATGTTTAGCACTTTTCATTTCTCATTTCAGTATGGTCCAGTGAGTTACACACTAAAATGAGTGTAAGAACCAACACGTCAGAAACATTGGCTTAAGGAGTAACTCGATGCTGAAACTTTGACTTGTGGAACTTAAAGCACACTATTCTAAAGCAGTGTCTTAGGTGGTAGGCCCCAGGGAGATGTGTGTATGTACATACAGATGTTCTGCTACAGCCTCCTAAATAAGATCCACTGTTGATGTTTTACTGAAATTACTGATGACAAAGTTAGGAAAAAAATGTGTTGCTGGTCCTGTGTAACTCCAATGGACTATTTTCTAATATAATTACTTTTATCTTCTGGGTGGAAAATAGCTACTATATCAAGTTTACCTAACCAGGAAATTAGAAATTAACCTTTTTTAAGAATACAAGTAGGGGCTGATTTTGAAAACAAAGAGAAACACAGATTACTTTAAAACTGTCTACAGGATATCGGCCAAAGAATATTTTAGTAGAAACGTATTAGATTAAGTCTGTGCCGCAAGAAAACTCATATGTATATTCACCAGCTATAAGAAAATGAAGGAGGAAAGAGATTTATGTAATTCAAAAGACTTAAAACTATTTAACAATGCTAACTCTTATGGCACAAAACATTCATAATAGGATCTCTAACAGACTTATTTCTATCTTTTTTAGTTTGCTTTTGTTTTTGCTTTAGATTCTCTATTATTGTGTGATTTCAAATCTATTTCTGTTAATTCCTCATTTCCTTAATCATTTATCAAACATTCATGTGTACATAATTAAGGTGTACATTTTTAAAAGATGTGTACATAAAAGTTAGAAAGCACTAGTATGGGCTTCCCTGGTGCCTAAGACAGTAAAGAGTCCACCTGCAATGTGGGAGACCTGAGTTCAATCCCTGGGTTGGGAAGATCCCTTGGAGGAGGGCAAGGAAACCCATTCCAGTATTCTTACCTGGAGAATCGCCATGGATAGAGGAGCCTGGCAGGCTACAGTCCATGGCGTTGTTGAGTCAGACACAACTGAGCGGCTAAGCACACAGTATCTAATCAAGCAAAGGCTAGTCCATAGCTAGGGAAAGGAAATTGGTTATAGAACTGAGGTGATAAATAAGTTTTAAGTGATTATGATAGTTATATAAGAGCTTCCTGTTGATCTTAGTCCTAACGCAGGTTTTCCTGAAGAATAAAGTGATCGCACTGTGCTATGGCTAATCAAGTGGTCTTGGCCCTGTAGCAGCTGTGTCAGATTGCTGCTTAGTTTGGTTGTTGTTGATGATTATGCAGAATGATTGACTAGGCTATCTGGGAGGATAAATTCATAATACAGCCATAAAAATTTCTTGGAATATATGAGCTAGGTTCGGTGACAGATGTGTTCTGTTCTATTTTTAACCTTCTGATTATAATGAGTTGTGGAGTTAAAACAATCCTGGATACTTCCCACCCTCCACTTATCTATTCTACTGGGCAAAAATCTGTTCAGTTAACTATAAGCCTTGCTTCTTGATTCAGATTGATGGCCAGTTTGATGGTTGTGTTTTCCTCACACGTAATGTGTGGAGACCACTGGAAGGGGAGATCTGAAAGGCTAGATTGAATGAGTTTTAGTCAACAAGTTTTTATCTTCTACTAGTACTAAATATTACATTGTTGTTTAGTTGCTAAGTCATGTCTGGCTCTTTTGCAACCCTATGGGCTATAGCCCGCCAGGTTCCTCTGTCCATCAATTTCCCAGGCAAGAATACTAGGGTGAGTTGCCATGTCCTTCTCCAGGGGATCTCCCTGACCCAGGGATCCAACCTACATCTCCTGCATTGCAGAAGAGTTCTTTACCACTGAGCCACCAGGGAAGCCCAGATAGTACATATGACCCTCCTAAAAGCAACATAGCCACCAATTTGACAGATAAGTTTTATTAGTATATGCCTAAGTCTTGTATGGAGAAGGCAATGGCACCCTACTCCAGTACTCTTGCCTGGAAAATCCCATGGATGGAGGAGCCTGGTAGGCTGCAGTCCACGGGGTTGCTAGGAGTCGGACACGACCGAAGAACTTCACTTTCACTTTTCCCTTTCATGCATTGGAGAAGGAAATGGCAACCCACTCCAGTGTTCTTGCCTGGAGAATCCCAGGGATGGGGGAGCCTGGTGGGCTGCCGTCTATGGGGTTGCAGAGTTGGACACGACTGAAGTGACTTAGCAGTAGCAGCAGTAAGTCTTGTAAATTTGTGAAAATATTTTTCTTTTCTTTGAGCGTCTCTTTTAATACAAGTGTGTTTAATAAATGGCTTATCTTGCCTTTTGATGTTGAATATAAGTATTAAATATGAAACTATACTAAGCTATAAGTTAAATACTCTCCCGTTGTCTAAGCAACTGTCCTGATTTTGTTCACTTGGTGAGTCACCTCACTGAGTAACTTGAATATGTACGTCTAGGGATTCTTGATCTGTGTGTTTTTTCCTGTATGAACATTCCTCATTTCTAAGTCAGCCTTCTGATCACCTAATAGATTTCTTCTTGTTTTCTATCTGTTAAGGACACCTTTATGCAAAGAAACCATCCTGTGGATTAATTTTTGTGACTGATTAAAAGAGAGAGGGGGAGGACAGGCTCCTAGCACAGTATATGCCACTTTGTTATCATTCAGTAAAGGACAGCTATTATGTATTTTGCCCCAGTGATGAACACACATTTTCACTATAGATTCACAGACGCGCTTTCTTTTTTCCCACCTGTTTGAACTTAAAATTCGTTCTAGAGCATACCTTATACTAGGTCATCCTTGTTGAAGGAACCTACAGTTGACTTTTCACTGCTTATTATTTAATTTGTAAACCTTTCTACCTTTATAAATCTTCTTTATCCTTCCTTTACAACCCATTTGAAATAATTTTTCCTCCAACAACTTTAGCACTAGTTTTGTATATGGTATTCTCTTTAGGAAAATGAGAGAAGACGCAGCCTTTACTAGGCTGCTAACTTCAAAGAGCAGAAGCATGAGAAAAGAAAAGTGCTCATTACTGTATAGGTAATTCTTCCATTTTCTCTTTTCTCCCTTATTCTTCCACTTTTCTGCTCTCCTGGCCTTCTCCTCACCTCCATTCCCCTCACTATTTAAAAAGCAGAGCAGAAAAGGAAGAGGTTTTGAAATTGGTTAGTTTTATGTCGTAGTCTGTGTTTTATCCAAATAGATATGGATTAGAACTGGACAGAATTTTAAATATTTCTCAAGTTAAAAAATAGAAAAGTTATTGTTTCCCTTTTTTTTCTAACTAGTTTCTACTCACTGGTCTGATGATCTAATGATGATAGTTAATCTATTTTTTTTTCCTACTTTAAGTTCTAAATAAATAGTCTCTCCAGTCAGTCCCACTGGAATTCGACTTTCTAATCATTTTGTGGTTTGTAATTCAGCATATTGACAACAATCTCAGAAGTTTTTTTTCAGTCTAAGAATGAGATAGTAGTGTCTCTCAACAGAGAATGAGAATCATGGCAGTAATTTCCCTCACTTACAAATTGATACTTAGATATTCCCCCTGAAATATATTGACAAAATATACCTTCCAAAAGGAATTTAATTTTATCATGGTTTATGAGTTTGGGAGGTATCTATATGTGACCATGTTGTTGTTGTTTAGTCGTTAGGTTGTGTCCAACTCTTTTGCAACTCCGTGGACTGTAGCCCACCAGGCTTCTCTGTCCATGGGATTTTCCAGGCAAGAAAGCAGGAGGGGGCTGCCATTTCCTTCTCCAGGGAATCTTCCTGATCTAGGGATCAAACTTGCCTCTCCTGCATTGGCAGGTGGATTCTTTACCAGTGAACCACCAGGGAAGCCCATATGTGACCATAGAGTAAGTTTAGTACTGCAATAGGGGTCAGGTCACTCAGCTGTTCTATTGTGAGGCCGAGTAGTTCTTTTGTTTGGGATTTGTAAAGGGAAATCAGATAACTTCAGGATAACCCTCTAATGAATAGAGGAGTCAAGCATTCATGTGACATGTAGCTTTATTGTTGGTTTTTGCCTTGTTATATATCTTATGTAAATTCAGTGAAAATAAAATAAAATCTATGCAGAAAGAATATCTTTGAAGAGCAATCAGAGTACTGAAGAGTAAATCAGAATTCTTAAGTATTGAAAAAAAAAAGAATAGAGAAGAGAAGGTAAAGAGATGCCGTTATCAGTTAATGCTGCAGCTGTCAGGACTAGATTATTTTGGATGTCGCTCAGTGTCACCTCCTTGGAGATGTCTTCCATTATCATCTTTTCTATAGTAGGACTTTCCCACCCACCCCAGTTTATTTCCTTTTAGTGCGTGTAACATTGTTATTACCTTGTTTGTTCATTTGGCATAGCCTGTCAACTGCTGGGATATCAGTACGTCAGGAACTTTGATTTTTTTCACTGCTCTCTGCTCAGAGTTCAAGAGAAAGGCCTGGCATACATGAAAACTTAGTAACTATTTGTTCAGTAAATGAATGAAAGATGATCTCTTCCACTTGAGATTTGTGATCCGATAAGTACAGTTACAATTAAAGGAAATAATTCAGTTTTAATTTTTTTTAATCTTCAATTGATAAATGAAAAATTCCTGAAGTCACTTGTGACAGTTGGGGTAAAGTTTTAGTAGCTATTAAAAACGATCAGCTAAAAAACAAACAAAAACCCCTAATGGCTATGGTCTGAATGTTTGTGTTCCCACCCACCCCCAGATTCTTATGTTGAAATCTTAATGTCCAATGTGATGGTACTAGGAGGTTGGCCTTTGAGAGGTACCTTGGTCATTCATGAGGATCTCTCATGAATGGGGTTAATATTCTTAGCCAAGAGATACCACAGATCTCCCCCTCCCCTTCTGTCATGTGAGAATATGGCAAGAAGTCTGCAGCCTTGAAGAGGGCCCTCACCCAACCATGCTGGCACCCTGATTGTGACTTTAGCCTCCAGAACTATGAAAAATAAATTTCTGTTGTTCATAAGCCGCTCAGTCTGTTGTATTTTGTTATAGCAGCCCAAACGGACTAAGACACTGCTGCTGCTGCTGCTGCTAAGTCGCTTCAGTCGTGTCCGACTCTGTGCGACCCCATAGACGGCAACCCACCAGGCTCCCCCGTCCCTGGGATTCTCCAGGCAAGAACACTGGAGTGGGCTGCCATTTCCTTCTCCAGTGCATGAAAGTGAAAAGTGAAAGTGAAGTCACTCAGTCGTGTCCGACTCTTCGCGACCCCATGGACCGCAGCCTGCCAGGCTCCTCCGTCCATGGGATTTTCCAGACAACAGTACTGGAGCGGGTTGCCAGACTAAGACACTAACTGTCTGCATTTCTGAATAAAGAAGTAAATAAACCCTCCAATACATGACTCCTTATCTCCTTAGGTAGCTAGTAGAGAAAATGAGAGGGCCTAGATTCCTATATCTTGGATGAATTGAGAGATCTGGCTTTCTAGTTCTTACCTAAAGTAAATTTAACAGTTGGTTGACCATCCTAGAGCCAAGGCAAGGTTGTTTAAGAAAAAACAACCAACTGTGTAATAATAACAGTAAATGATTTTGGCCATATTTTCTTTTCTAAACCATATACTTTCCCCCCTGTTTTCTAAACCTATGTATTTGATTCAGTAAACATCTTCATTAAAATGTTCCATAAATACCTTATGAAAGTTAGAATTCTTTCTCTGGTAACTGACTGATATCTGCATAAAACTGCGTTATATCATCGAGAAAGTTTTTGACTCCTACTACTTAGAGAAGACTTCTGAAAATCCCTTGGACAGCAAGGAGATCAAACCAGTCAATCTTAAGGGAAGTCAACCCTGAATATTTGTTGGAAGGACTGATGCTGAAGCTGAAGCTTCAGTATTTTGGTCATCTGATGAGAACAGCTGACATATTGGAAAAGACCCTGATGCTGGGAAAGATTGAGGGCAGAAGGAGAAGAGGGCATGAAAGGATGGGATGGCTGGATGGTATCACCAATGCAATGGACATTAACTTGGGCAAACTTCAGGAGATGGTGAGGGACAGGGAGGCCTGGTGTGCTGCCATCCATGAGATTGCAATGAGTCGGACACGACTGGGGGACTGAACAACAACAGCTTGGGAAAAGCAGAGATAGAACTGACTTCCGGGTCAACTAGATTCAGAGGCTCAAATGGTGTTAGGTTATCATCTGTTGGCATTGTACATTTTTTTTTCTGACGGGCTTCTTTTGTGTGATAAGAGCAGTGACCACAGGCAGTTAAAAACTGACATTGTCTACTTTTAGTGAACTCAGAAAAGAGAACGTCTCTCCCAGGTTCACTGTGTAAAACAGTCCAGCCCAAGCTTCTGATCATGCTGTCTGAGGCTTAAATAAACCCTTCTAGGGCCAAGTTGTGTAGCAGTATTATTGGAAGAATACTGTATGTATCAGTTTAAATGTTGGTTCGAATGTTTTAACAGAAATAACGGTAACTTAAAGTAGCTATTCATTTTCTTTCACATAAAATCTCAAGCTAATAGATGGTCTGAGGGAAGGTTGGCCCTGTTTCTAAAATGTTCATGCTCCTTCTTTCTTGGGATTCTACATTCTCTCCAGTGTCCCTCTTGTCTGTATGATGATGGATCACTGCTATTACATCTGCCTTCTATCCTGAAAGTAGGGAGAGAGTGGAAGGCAAGCAGCTGCTTTTTAAGGGTACAACCCAGAGGTTGCACCACTTCAGTTAACAAACCACTGTCTAGAACTAGTCACATGATCAGACTTATGCTAGGAAGGCTATCATGCTAGGAAGGCTAGAGAATATGGGCTCCATTAGGTAGCCATTGTTCTAGCTAAAACTGGTTGGGGAGTACAGAGGGGTGTGTGCCTTTATATACATTATTAGAAGGAAGAAGGGAACGATAGATCTTAGAGTAGCGATCTCTTGTCACAGGCAGTTTTATTGGCAGCCTCACCATAATCACATGGCGATACTTGATTTTATAGGGGAAGACTAGTTCCTAAAAGTAAGAGGGATAGAGGGATTATTAATGGAAGATATTGGAGGTGGAAGAGAGAACATGCCAACAAATATTCAGGGTTGACTTCCCTTATGATTGACTGGTTTGATCTCCTTGCCGTCCAAGGGATTTTCAGAAGTCTTCTGTATCATATACCTAAAAATAAACATATCTGAAGCTTAGCATCTTCCCAAACAGTATGTGATATTTGTCCAAATTGATTTAATGGCTGCCAGCCAGTCAGCTATCCAAACTAAATGTAGGGCTAATTAATTACATACTTCTCTTATTCTTTGCTTCTTAGTCCCTGTTGATACTTAATTGATGTGACTCCAGTCCCACCGATTCTCCTTCTCCCCACAATTACTTGTTTAGTTCAGGCTCCCTTCCTCTCACTCATGGGATATTTGGATACTCTAGTCTCCCAAGATAGCCTGGGTGATATCAAAAGACCAGTCTGATCATGTCAGATCCTTGCTTAAAACAACAAAACAAAAATCTTAGTTTCTTCCCATTGCCTTCATGATAAAGTGCAGCAAGTTATAAAATGCTCTGACTCCTAACTAGCTAGCGTCTCTTTTTAGTGTCCTAGCATTCTATTCCTACTAAAATTCTACCAGTCTCCTCAGTATCACACTGTCTCATCTTTCTCTGGTTTTGCCCTTTACTATATTTTCACCTAGGCCTTCCCTGGTGGCTCAGTGGTAAAGAATCTGCCTCCAATCCCAGAGACCTGGGTTCAGTCCCTGGGTTGGGAAGATCCCCTGGAGAAGGAAATGGCAACCCACTTCTGTATTTCCTGGGAAATCCAAATACCGCTTTCTCTTCAAGGGGCTTCCCTAGTGGCTCAGACGATAAAGAGTCCGCCTGCAATGGAAGACTTGGGTTCAGTCCCTGAGTTGGGAAGATCCCCTGGAGGAGGGCGTTGCAACCAGTCCAGTATTCTTCCCTGGAGAATCCCCATGGACAAAGGAGCCTGGCGGGCTGCAGTCCCTGGGGTCGCAAAGAGTTGGATGTGACTGAGCTACTAAGCACACACGTAGTTCAAAGAAATCTCTTTCTGGAAAGCTTTCTCTGACCCTCTGCTTCCACTAGCATTTACTTCTCCTTTTTCTAGCTCTGTCACTTAGTCATTGCAAATATTTGTTTACTACAGTCTTTTTGATTCGATTATGAATCCCTGTGGGAATTCCTGTATCTTTTGTCTATATCCCTAGTGTCTGACCCAATATAAATCCTTAATAAGTATTTATTGAATGAATAAATGAATTGAGAAATCTTATCTTTCATATGATGGTTCTCAGTTATTTACTACCATCCCTATTGTAAAGGTGTAAAGTGTAAGAAGAAATTGTTCTAAGTTTGCTTCTTTAGGTAATAAGAGTAGGAGTCTCTTTTCTAATTTGCATATGTTTTTATAATATTAAACAAAATTTGAGTTGTTTTATTTCATGTAGATTTGATTTTTCTGAGCTGCTCTCAGGCTGCTGTAACAAAATACTGTAGATTGAGTGGCTTAAGCAATAGTTCTGGAGGCCGGGAAATACAAGGTGAAGATGCCAGATATATTTCCAGGCAAAGGCCCTGTTCCTACCTTACAGGTGACCAACCACCTTCACATGGCTGAGCATTCTGTGGTCTCTCTTACTCTTTTTATAAGGTCACTGATCCAGTAATGGTCCCCACCCTCATGACCTAGTTACTCTCAGGGTGTCCCACGTTCAAAACCATCATATTGGGGAGTTAGGGCTTCAACATACAAATTTTGAGGGAAAGGAAACATTCCATTTTTAAGTATCCCTGCTCCCTCTTACTCTTTGTTCTAAAGAATTTTAAGATCCTGCCAATATCAGATGAATTTATATTTATTCTTTAAAGTTGCTTTGAATAAATGATATCCTCAAGGGGGTCTTTTTGAAATTGTCTGTAGTATACTTGAACATGTTTAAGTGAAGGCTTAGATTTATTGAGTAGATGGAATATTAAGTTCCAAGTAATTATTGAGTGGAGGGGTAAATTACAGGCTGTTTTCTAGTACTGTATTAAGTGAAGGTTGTGCTGGTGGTTGGCAGAGGTGATGGGGTGGTGGTGAGAGGTGGGCAAAATGAGTAAAGAGAGTGAAAATGTACAAACTTCCAGTTTTGAAATAAGTCCAGGGATGTAATATATATCATAGTGACTACAGTTAATACTGTACTGCATATTTAAAAGTTGCAAAGAGAATAAATCTTAAAAATTCCTACCACAAGGAAAAAATTTGTAACTGTGTGTGTTGGATGTTAACTAGATTTATTATGTGATCAATATGCCATATATACAGATATCCAAACATTTTACGGTATATCTTTAAAATAATATGGCTATACCTCAAGAAAGAATAATAAAGTAAATATTAAATCAGATAATAAAGCAAAAAAAAAGTGAGGGCTGTGTTGTATCAGTCACACCATATTATGAGAAAACAACTGGTTTCCAATTTTATTAGAGATAGAAGCTTAGTGTTTATTTAAAAGCAGTGCATGTGGATCATAGAATTAGAAAATACGTATAAGTATAGAGAAGAAAATAGAAAACTCTGTGTCCTTGTATATGATTATTTTACGGTGATACATGCCTGTCAGCTACTTGTTTGTTATAAAATGGGATAGGATACATGTGTGTTGATAATTTTTTCGCTGTCATTTAAATTGACTTTCAAAACATGTTTATTTCATATTAGTCTCTGAATGATATATATAATTGGTCCCCAGGGTTAGACTTTGAGGTGGCTTTGTATTTACTAAACTAAATACTCTTTTAAGTATTCTTCACTAAGACTAATACTTATTGTAGATTCTTTTAAAAATGTTAGTAAAATCTATTGTTCTGCAAGATTCTTCCTTTGGTGTCATGTTTAGACATGTGAAGACTAGTATTTTATGTTTTATTTATGGTATTTTAACAAATTTTTCAGTCTATCTGAAATTTATTAAGATATACTGTATGAAGTTTGAGTATAATTTTAGAATAATCTTTTGGAGCCTGCAGTTTGTGTCAAGAACTTTGTCAGGAATAGAGGATCATATCACATTCAGGATAAATAGCACTGAGTTTCATGTTTTTTATGATAACCAAAAGTCATTAATAATATGATCAATAATAATTATTGAACAGAATTAGTGAACTAACTCCGAGAATCTAGTTCACTTATATTTTAACATACTCCTAGCTTTCTACATTTTTTTCCAGTCTAACTTACTCAGGAAAATGTTATAGACAAATGTTCTGTTCTGAAAGATTCTGTGTTTCATTACTATTTGGTTTGTAATGAGAGCATACCTTGTACGTTGTTATCTTACAGATGTTAAAAAATATATTATCTATATTTTTACTAATTTTGCAAATATATTTATTTTGGTCTTTCTAGAATCTGTGTTTGTGGATATCCTCGACAACATGTAAGAAAATACAAAGGTATAAGTAGCAGGATACCAGTTTCTTCAGGATTCATGGTGCAAATGTTAACAGGAATTTATTTTGCCTTGTAAGTTTATTTCATATACAAAGTTAACCTTTGATCTCTTTGGCAAATTATAGTCTTATTTTATTGTTACTGTATTATAATTTCAATAAATAATCAGCATATTTTTGTGAAAATATGAATCAATATCCTAATAAGTTTTATTATTTAAAATAAATCTTTTAATATTCTAAAGAATTTGTAACCAACTAAAACACTTTGTTGTCTTTAATTAAAGGACAGAATGAAAATTATTGTTACCTAAATACACTCACAGTTTCTTTCATCATTACTTTTTTTTTGCTGTAATTTCCAAATAGCATTTTTCCCTAATGAATATCTTTTTTCCATTTCCAGAAATTTTAATTATTTTCCCTAATGAATATCTTTTTTCCATTTCCAGAAAATTTTAATTATTTAAAATTTTAATTATTGACATCTTAAAGTCTCTTTTATCACAAAGGCTATTATGAATATGCTACTCATTTTTAAAATCAATGATATCGTGTTTGTTGCTTTAGGTGTTGATACTTTTCCTTGAACCTGATCTTTTACTATAAATTCTCTTACTATATATATTATATTCACTTGATACCCTAATTTTCCCCAGTAGATTATAAACTTCTTCCTTTTTTTTTTTTTTTCCTTTTGGCCACACCACACAGCTTGTGGAACCTTAGTTCCCTGACCAGGAATCCAACCCACATGCCCTGTGTTGGGGAAGCGTGGGGTCTTAACCACTGGACTGCCAGGGAAATCCTGATTATGAGCTTCTTAACTGAAGGACGAATTTGTGACCTTTGGACCAAATCTGATCTGCTCCCTTAAAAAAAAAAGTTTTATTGAAATGCAGTGACATTCGTTTATGTATTGTCTGTGATTGCTTTTGTGTTACAGTGACAGAGCTGACCTCACGAACCTAAAACATTTATTATCTGGCCCTTTAGGAAAAATTTTGTTGACTTGTGTTAGACCAGTAATATTGTAATCCAAAGCTCTTGGATGTTCTGATCTATTTTACTTTTTCTCTTTTTTGCTGTGTTTCTGATTGGGTAATTTCTGTTGATCTGTCTTCATGTTCCTCGATTCTTTCCTTGACTGTGTTAAATCTACTAATAAGCCCACTAAGCGCATTCTTTATTTCTAGCCTTTCCATTTGGCTTTTTCTTGTCGTTCCTATCTCTGCTAACTCTCCACCTATTCATGCATGTTGCCCCTCTTTTCCACTAGAGACTTTAATATATTAATCTTAGTTATTTTATTTTCCCCAGTAACTGTAGCATTTGAATTTGATTCTGTTGTTCTTTGTCTCTTGACAGTGGGTTGTTTTGCTTTTTGCTTTTTGTGTGCTTTGTAATATTTGACCATCATTTTGTTCACAAGTAGGACAGTAGAGACTGAGGTAAATATTATTTATGCCTAGAAATGGATATGCCTCTTTTCTAGTATAATAGTAGAGTTTTTATAGACAGGAGTGAGCTGGGACTGGATTTCATTGTTGCTTGATCACCTATGTCGCACCACCTACCTCAGATTCCTTTTATGTTACCTGGTACTTAGAGCTGGAGAGTCTCTCCTCAATATTCTTGCTCTATTCTCTCAGCTCTCCTGGTGTGTCTGTACCTCAGAGAGGGTTTCTCTCCATGTGCTTGCCTCTCCTTTAGCAGTAGAGTGCTGTCTCATGTTTCTAGACATGCACTAGCTTCGTCCGGGGTGGTGGGGACAAAGGAGGTGGTGGAGGAGGAAGTGGTATTTTCTGGTGTTCTTGTCTAGTCTCATTTCTAAGCAGGCCCTGTGTCCTTGCTTATCAGAGTAGGAGTTCCTCAGTGGTCCTGACTCTCCCCTGCAGGTAGAGGTTTTTTCTTTTTCTCCCCTTCACAGCCAGAGTTGGTCTTTGCCTCTGCCCTTGGGGTGAAATGGTTTGCTGGTCTTCCCTGAAGGCTTTAAACTTTTGTTCTGCTGAAAGGGTCTGGCTGGACCCTGGTGCCTTTTCGGCTATGGTGGCCACTCTTTTCCTTCAGGCCTGCACTGTGAAGAGCAGCATTCTCTGGTCCCCTGCTTTGAGCTTAGCTTTTCTTATGAGTGCCTGAATGTGGTTTGTGGAGAAGAGCTAATGAGTGGGTATGAATCCCCTTGTATCTACTTCCAGAGTTTCTACACTCTTGTCTGGCCCACACCTGGCTTTTAGGAATTTGTTGAAAAGTTTAGCTGGATTTCTCTTACCCACCTGCACTGTGGCCTGACTCTCCTCAGGGGCACTTGACTGCTGTTGAGTGTTGGGCTACTTGGTTGCCCTGTGACCATAGCTCCTTGTTGCATTCATGAGAAGTTATGATTTTTTAGATTACCTGACTTTATCTTGTGTTTAGGGTGAGAGCAACGCTCCTTCCATTTTTTAGGCCTCACTTGTACTCTTGATGTAATTCGCACTCTTTTATTTTGTTATCATATGAGAAAGCCATTATTTCACTGTCCATTCCATCATTGAGCCAATTTTTAGGAATGGTTTCACCATATCTTTGAAAATTAATCCACACACACTTTCCCCCCTAATATCTCTGTGATATGTGTAGAATATATCATATACACTTCTAACTGACTATGTGAATGCAAAGAAGTAACTACTTAGGATGCTGCAAGCCACAGTAGCTATAGATTTTCATTAAAAACTGTGGGAGTTACAGAGTAATTTGACCATAAAATGTTCTGAACATTATTCCAAGGTATATAATTTATTATGCTGTGACTTGCTTTGAAAGCATATAATGCTTTGAAATTGCCTAGCGTTTTGGGTACATGTTCTATAAATAGACATGTTCTTTAGAGAAGAAATGTACATCTATAAAATTTTCTGTTAATAGACTTTCAGATATAATTGAAAGGAATTCAAAGATTTAAAAATACATTTTTAATGAGGGTAGACTGGTAAGAAGTGTGCTAATATGACCAATTATTTTCCTCATTAAAGATAAAGTTTCTCATTATATCTTATTTAATTTATATAGAATTAATTTAAAATAATTATACTTTACTTAATTTTATAGTTACAATGGAGAATGGGATCTAGCTCAAAAAGCATTGGATGATATTATATACAGAGCCCAGCTAGAATTATATCCAGAACCATTGCTGGTAGGTGCCTCACTTACTTATGTAAATTTCATAATTTAAAATTTCTCAGCTTAAAAGTATAAGAAGCCATTTGTAGTATATTAATACATTATTAATACCCAATGATTCATGCTTCTGTTGTAATAGAAAACTTTTATATTTGAAAGAGGTATATATAATTTGAAATTTTTGTTAAGCTAACTTCTTAGCCTGGTAGTCCTTTTCATATGTGTAAGAATGTTCTCATTAACATGCTAGAGCTGCATTTATTAATTAGCATTAGGAAATGTAATTTAATATTTTGAAATTTTAAATTTCATCACATATATTTTTAACTGTGAATTTTGTTCTTACTCCTTAATTTAGAGGATTTATGTATCATCTTATGATATATCTTGGAGGAGTTATTCTTTTTAAAAACCTGTCAAAATTTAGCATCTTGTTTTATCTGAGTATAATAATATATCTATTCAATGACAATCTTAAACTATATTTTTCCTTCTCAGGTTGCCAATGCAATACAAGCTTCGTTGCCTCACGGTGCCATGAGATCTAGTAAGGAGGGTACAAGGTGTATTCAAGTTGAGATCACACCAACTTCCTCTAGAATATCAAGAAATGCAGTAACGAGCATGTCAATAAGAGGTCACAGATGGAAAAGACATGGTAAGAAATAAAACACTGTTCAGATTAGAGGATTGTTAGTGCTGTCCCCTTCTTCTCCATACTTAAGGTGCTGTAACTTCTAAATTTAATAAATAATATTATAGTGGCATGGAAGAAAGAGCTATTGACCTTTAGCTTTTCATTTACCATCCATGAATGGCAGTCAGTAAGGAAACAGCCCCTTATGTTACATGTATGGATGAAAATTTATTTAAATGTTGAATTGGCTTTAAATTTTATTTTAACACAATAGGACAGTAGGAAATACATGTTTCAATTATTAATACATTTTGGGTTTCTATTCACAACTGCTTGCAAATATTCCTTAATGTTCTTGATTTTTGAACTCTTTAGCAGGTATACTTGTATACAGGAATATATATATATTATAATATAGGACTTAAACATTTTCTTCTGAAAGTCTTAGTAAAGAATCCTATGGTATTGATCCAACTCTAGATATTTCTATCTTCTGGAAGTTAATTTTCTTGCAAAATTATTTGTTTTAGTATTCATTCTTGACTGCTTCATCTTATTCTTTAAAAATTCTACTGAAGGTTAATTTTATTTACCATGACCTTCTCAGTGCTTTCCATCACTCTACTTTCTTTCATACCTTATTTTTTATTTGATTTCTTGTTCTTTTTATAACCCTCCACCTACCTAGAAGTTAACCACAGAATGGGAAACAAAAAGCTGCTTCTTTGCCCCAAGCAATCATATGTATTGGTGAAAAACAAAATCCACTCTGTTTTCTTCCTACAAACTGCAATGAAAATGTTAGCTCCTTTAGTATATTTGATGGTTCCAGTTGTCTCTATGATATCTATAGAGAAAATGTAAAAGTGCCATGATTCACTGTGGAATAGAAAGTTGATAGCAGTTGCCATTGTTCCTTTGCAGGGAATCTAGAAGGCTATATGTCCAAAAAAAAAAAAAAAAAAAAAGATGATGGAATTCTCCAACTTAACCAATGATCATGTTCAGTCTTTTCTTTTTTTAAAGTAGTGTGATAAATTCCTGAAAGTCCTTTAGGAAGGCACAAAAAAGTGGAAATATGTTTGCCATTATCAAGGCAAATTATGCTATTGTTTAAAATATAGGGTCTAAACATACATTAGTTTCTTCAGTGAAATTTATGCCACAGTTTGACTAGATTACGAATAGAAAATCATTTAATTAGATATCACCATGTTACCCTAGAGGTCAGTTTTTTGTTTGGGCACTAATAGGTGAAAATAGGCACAGAGGCGATGAACCAGATCATATGGGTCGATTGTAGCCATAATTGCTTAAAAACTACCACTACAGGAAATGCAAGGATGAATTTTAATTCCTTTTCCACTGTTGCTTCTTTCTATTTATGGAACTAGGGGGAAAAAATATAGGTCTTGTAGTTAAAAATGTGAAATATTGAAGTTTTAATGTGAAAGAGAAGATTTGCATATGTGTCCATAAATGCATTTAACGAAATAAGATGTGTACCTAGCAATAAAATGGAAACCATTTTTTCAGAAATATTGTATAGCAGTAAATTACCAAAACAAGAAAAGACTACTTGAATATATTGTATGCACTAGATTCTTACATATCTGCCAGATTTTATTTTGGCTAGCACTTGAAGGGTTGGCACGGTGTCCTAAGGCTCCAGCCTCATAAGCTACAGCCTTTCTCACTACATTTATTCAACCTTCACAACTCTAGCACTTGGGCAACTCCTGTTTATGATAACAAAAAAGTCAAGGATGAGGATTTAGAAGAGAATGCACTATGAAAAGCAAGTCAGTGCATGTAGCAGAAACAGAATGTAGCTTAGTCTTGTTGACCATTCATCTTCAGCATGAATTCTCTTTATCCAGTGGACTCTAAAATATTCCTAGGCCAAGGTCCTTGTTTATCTCCACAGGTAGATTACATTCTCCCTTTTTAGAGCAATCTTGGCTTTCCTTCCTAGAGCAGTATTTTTCATTGTTTTGCTGAATTGAAAGCTTTTCTGTTTTCCATCACCATGGTCCTGATTCCTATCTGAACACCTTATCATTGTTCTGGCTCTAGCTGACACTGGCTTCTTGTGGGGAAGATAGGTATCTTTACTATAGTTCTAAAATACATAGATAATTCTCAATTTGTAAATGGATTTTTAAATTAAATGTGTTTATATAGATTATATTTATTATATTCACATATGACATATAAATTATAATGAATTTAATTTATACATTAATTTTTGCAGAAACAGTGTTAAAGGGCTTGTGGATTCCAGGGTGACCCACAAAAGACTTACTGTCTCATAATGTTTCTAAAGCATAGCACTGTAGAATGTAAGGTTAGTTTATGACTATGTGAAAACACATTCAGAGTTTCTTTGTTTGCTGGAACGCTAAATGTGTTTTGTGTTCCACCTATATCTCTATCATTCCCTTCCAACACCAACCCTCCCAGAAGGAAGGATTTCTTCTCAGACCCTGAACTGTATCACATGGTAGGAACACGGAATATGCAACTTTAATTCAGTGATGATGAGGGTTGGGGTAGGAGAAGGGACATGAAACATGAATGTTAAGGCGTATTTTTTTTTCTCCTTGCTTCTTCCCTTGTTATTGCCAGTGCTGGGAAAGAAGAAAGCAGTTGTTCTTTTTCTTTTTTCTTTTCTTGGATCTCTTCCCTTTTTCTTCTTATTTTAAAAATGAGATATAATTGACATGTAACATAGTTTCAGGTGTACAGACAGGCATCAATATATGAATACACTGTGAACTGATCAGTGAAGTAAATCTAGTTAATATGCATTTCCACATATAATTACCTTTTGCCCCCTCATAATGAGAACTTGTAAGATCTCTCTAAGCAACTTTTAAAATATACCATACAGTATTATTATTAACGAATAATCACCATGCTGTACATTACATCCCATGACTTATGTTTTTATAACTTGAAGTTTGTATCTGTTGATCGTTTTCACCCATTTCACCCACTACCATTTCCCACCTCTGTTCTCTGTATCTAGTTCAGAGTTTTTGTTTTTTATATTTCACATATTTGGAAGCTCACATGGTATTTGTCTTTCTCTCTCTGACTTATTTCTTAGCATAATTCCCTTAAGGTCTATCCATATTGCTGCAAATGACAGGAGTTCCTTCTTTTTTAATGAATAAATAACCTATCACATTTTCATTATTTATTCATTTGTTGATGGATGTTTAGGTTGCTTCCATATTTATGTCTTTCTTTATTGCCTCTCTTCTTTTTTCTCTATTTTCCATACTAGCTGGGGAGAAAAGGGGCAGGAGTAAATAAGGTTACCGAAGTGGTCAGTCAGAATTTTCTTTTTTTTTGACTTTTTTTTTTTTTACATCTCCCTATTTCATTAAAAAATATAGATAATTAAACCATATAAGCGTATTTGTTTGTTTGCATAGCTGAGTCACCAAAAATTGCTCATGCGAACAAATACATTAAATTGAAGCACTTAATCACATGTTTTCTTTTTCTTATTTGTAACCAAAAAAAAACTATCTTTACAGCTAAAACCAATTCATATTTTAGTATGAAACTAATTTTGAACACTTTTAATCATTTGCATTCAAAAATTTTTTTCTGAACTCTGTTTGAATGTATTTCAGTATTCTCTGAAGCTTCCCAAAGTTAAGAATTTATCTATAATTTATATATTAATGGAAAGCAGTCTTTTGGAAAACAAAAAATTGCTTTAGCTTTAGCATTTCCACATATTTCAGAACATATATCCCTTGCCATGACCTTATTATTGTTAAATAACAACCCAGATTTCTAGAGTTATATTTTGGCAATTTCAATTTTTAATTATTTTTATTAATAGATTTTATTTTTTCAAGAGCAGTTTTAGTTTCACAACAAAATTGAGTGGAAAGTACAGGTTCTTGTATACCCTCTGACCACTACCCTGTATCAACATTCTTTATCCTCCCAACAATCAACACTCCACGCAAGAGAGATGTTGCAAGGCCCTGTCATTCTAATTTTTGTGAGACAGTGATTAAAGAGAATGATTTTTAAAGAAAAGTTAGTTTCTGCTGATGTATTATTTTGGAAAGACATGTTTGACCATTGGCATCTTTGCCTGATTTTCCCCACTTTTCATTTAGTTTCTTTGATATTGTACTGATAAGGCATAACTTAATGTTGTGTTTTCAGACTTTTGAAATTATGTGTATAAATTTTTGAGAAAGTTTTAATGAATTTATAATTCCGTGTCAATACATATGTTTGGAAACTAAAAGTATAATGTAGAATTGCTGCTTTTGACTTTCAAGGGTCATAGTTTCATAATTAATAGCTTTATTTATATCTATTATTAATTCTTTCAAATATACTGTGTTTCACTTAGTGTGTATTTTTTAAACCTATATTTTCAAGCCACTTACAGATTGAGGGCTATTTAGAAGTCATAATTTGAAAGTAAAATGCAATTAGAGAATGATAATAACAGAAAAAAGATTTTTAACAGCATTAAGTAAGGTAAGAGAAGAATGTGAGTAGATTATGACCATAACAAGAATCAAAATGAAAATTCCAGTAATAAAGGTAAAACTGTGAAATAATTAATTTTTTAAATTAATAATAAAATGCAATTTTATTTTCCTAAATATTTATTACTTTTAAAAAACAGAACTAAAAGAAAAGTAGAAGGTATTTCTTTATAATAATGCTTCTTGTCTATAGTTATTCTTAAATGTTGCTTCTAAAGCTGTTTTTATTATCTACCATTTCAGCTATGAGTCCTATTTCTTAAACCGCTGAGTAATTCTGTAAAATCTATACTTATTTATTTCCTTGTACTTTTCCATTCCTTCTCCTCTTCCAGAGCAAATTTAATTTCTTTTTTTTTTTGGTCTGTTTCCCCACCACCACCACCATTATGACTTGCTTTTCCACTTTTTAAAATTATCTATACTTGGAACAACGCAATCAACTTTCCTCCTTTCTTTTAAAATGGTATTGAAATACCCATTCCATAGAAGTCCCCTAAGTTATAGTTGCAAATAATGAGTACTTATAATTTTTGCCAGCTTTATCTAGTGAAATCCTAATTTTTTATTACTTCCTACCATTTTCCACTAGTACATTTGTGATATAAATGAGACAAGTCAGTGAAAAGCATTTTGGTATGTTTTAAAACACTATGTAAAGCCTGACTGTTTATTAATTAAAAACTATCTTCTTTATTTTATTAACTGTACAGTAGTATTCTTGATAAGCTTTTATTAGCAAGCTTGCTATTCAAATGATCCTGTGATTGATTAACTCTTTCATTGACTTTCCTCAATTTGAGACAAACATGTTGAGTTTGAGTCTATCAGACAAAAAATGTGATACATATATGATATAATGTATGATACATATGTGATATAATAGTAACAATCAATTTAATGATATTTTAAAATTTCTATAACCCTGAAGTTTAGTACTCTAACTCATATTATCTGACACTTGTATCCCCACTACAGAAATATATCACCCTACAGTAAGGATTTTTTAGAATGTTGTTTTAATACCTGCTGTCTGCATTCCAAATTCACATGTAAATAGAATATATTGAACTTATATTCTCATTTATGTACGATTACAGCTGTTTGCAACAAGTAAGTATAACAATAAAAGTGATATTTATAGTCTAGATTCTTTCAATGTTGCCCTACTTTTGGTCCTGGCACATGTTAAGTGATTTATTTTTATAATATCAAATTTCCTTATTTTGACTTAGGAGATCCAAGAGTACAAAGCTTTAGATAGTAAAAAAGAATTGAAGGACTGACTTCCCTGGTGGTCCAGTAGGTAAGACTTCACCTTCCAGTGCAGGGGGTGCAGGTTCAAGCCCTGTTTAGGGAGCTAAGATCGCAAATGCCTTGTGGCTGAAAGAAATCCTTCAAAACATAAAACAGAAGCAATATCGAAACAAATTCAATAGACTTTAAAAATGGTCCACATCAAAAATACCTGAAAGAACTATATATATTTTTAAGTCTTCTTAGTAATATCAAAGCAGTACCCTGAGAATTTTAGAGTATTTAGTTAATTATATGGAATGTTTATTATATGGCTTCCCTGGTGGCTCAGAGGATAAAGTGTCTGCCTGCAATGAGGGAGACCCGGGTTCGATCCCTGGGTTGGGAAGATCCCTTGGAAAAGGAAATGGCAACCCACTCCAGTATTTTTGCCTGGAGAATCCCATGGACAGAGGAGTCTGGCGGGCTACAGTCCATGGGGTCGCGAAGAGTTGGACACGACTGAGCAACTTCACACACACATGGAATGTTTATGTGAAAAATGAAGCACAATACAGTTCACATAGATTGGATCTAAAGAAAGTGAAGTTTCTTGTTGTTACAGCTGCTTTATTACATTTCTAGCATTAAGTTTTTATTTAAAGGATGTTAAGGTATTTAAATGAGTTTCAATTATTATGACAGAATTCAAAGATAACCTATGATTATATTTTTTTAAATGACCAAAAAAATGTGATTCGTTTCAATTTGCTCAGCGGTTTAGTACTAACTTATTAGATGAGAAAAGAAATGAAACGATAGAAAAGCTGCAGTTCATGTTGGGAAATAGTTTATTAAAAACCAATTATTTTTGAGACCTGGTTATTGATTTTTAAAATGTTAATAAATTTCTATTATATAATAAAAAATAGGGTAGTAATAACTTTCTAATGAACAAATCTGAATAATTATAAAAAGATATACTTTAGTTAAATATCTTTAACAATTATTTAAAACATTCAAGCTCGTCTTTCTAGATAGTGCAGAAGGTAAATGTCATAAATCTTGGAATGAAACATTTATTTGTGAATCAGATTTTATGATTTTATGTGTAAATCATTTGGGGAAAAACAAAGTTGCTAATAATTATAAAAGCATTTTGAAAAATGCAGAAATGGTAATTTAAAATTCAAAAGTAGCATACTTTAATGAATTGGCTATTAGAATTCTGCATTTGCAGTTAGATATTTATAATACTTATATTTTTATTTTAAAAGTTGTTTATACTTATTAAAGAAACAGAAAAATCATTTTGAGAAACTCCATTATTTTTAGATTCTAAAATGCTATTTGAGGAGCAAATTTTGCTTTCCTGATATAGATGATAAGACATTTGGACCAAAAATAAGCATTTCCTTCTGACCAAACTTAGCATTGCATGAATTTTAGCCAACATTTTTGATATTGACCTTTTATTCATGGAAGACAAAATAACATATTAGGAAATATTAGGTGACACAAGGAAAAAGGACATATTAACCAGAGAACTGAAACAATTGACATATGTGAAATTAGACTTAAAGATAGTAGTCTTAGAATCCTGGCCAACTTTAGATGAAAACAAAAAAATCTTAATTTATTTCTAGATAAAATAAAGTAAAATAATTTTCTATACAGAGAAGCAGGGTATTTAAAATTATTGGTCTTATGAGACAGAAACGGTTGTTTGTAAATGATTATGTTCTACATTTTTTCCTAAGGAGGCCTTATATAATTCTTGTTGTAGTTAAGGAACTTATTTTTTATTTTGTTATTTATTATTGAGCTCTACCTCTTCCCCCTACCTTTTAAGTAGCATTTGGTGCACAGTGTACATGGAGGAAGAAATAAGGTTTTATAGGTAGTTTCGTAGTAGATATTGCTTATCTGGTTTTGGCCTGTCTGGTTATGAGGTACTTTAATCATGAAGGATTCACCTGATCCAGCAGCAGTAATGCATTTCTCACAGAGATTTTTTTCTTTAATACTTGAGACTTAATAAAGATGACAGAAAAAGTTACTGAGAGTGATTGAATCCACCTCGATAAGGAGAATTATAAAAACAAGTTAAAGACTTGACTATTCTTTACTTAAGAAATTGGGCAATATTTCCTAACCAGTGTGTCCATAAATAAACTGTTGTGGTCCAGACTGTGTTTTTCTGTGTAACCCAGGCTGCTCTATTCTTATCTGGAAATTCTTCTGGCTTTAGGACTAAGATTACTAAATCTCAGTCTTCATTCATGTCCGTGCTCAGAGTGCAGCACCTTCTTAACTGCCAGCGCTGTATCCTGTGGTTCTGTGTCAGTGTTCCTTTCCTCTAACCTGCCTTGCAAATTACTGGCCCAGGCTGTGGATTTTTACATTGCTGTTTTTTCTAAACCAGGACACACTTTGTGCTCAACATTTTGTGTAAAATGTGACTTCTTTGATAAAGAATGCTAATAGAGTACCCAAGTAACTTATCTCTATACTTGTCAATGGCTATCTTTTGCAGTCAGAACAAAGTCTAAGCTCTAACATTATGCCATAGGTGGCCCTAGTGGCGCCTTACCTACCACTGTGACCGCACCTGAAGACCACTCTCACCTTCCCTTCTAACCTTTCAACCCACCAAGACGTTTCTACCTTGGGGGCTTTGTAGTAGCAGTTGGGGACATTTGAGCTGAGCTTTGATGATTTTGGAAAGAGTCAGCTTAAACTCTCTTCCTCCAGATTGTTGTGTGCGTGCTAAGCCTCTTCAGTTGTGTCTGACTCTTTGCCACTCTATGGACTATAGCCCGCCAAGCTCCTCTGTCCATGGGATTCTCCAGGCAAATTGAAAACTGGAGTGGGTTGCCATGCCCTCCTTCAGGGGATCTTCCTGATCCAGGGATCGAACCTGCATCTCTTATGTCTCCTGTGTTGGGAGACAGGTTTTTTACTGCTAGCACCAAGATTATTGTGTAGTCAGTGCTTTTTCATCATTCAGATCTTAGCTCAAATATCCCTTCCTCAAAAAGGTCTTCCCAGACTATCCATCTAAAGTAGACTTCTTCTTTACTACCCTGCTTACTCTTTTCCATTATTCTTGTCTTCATTGTATTTTCCACTATCTAAAATTCTCTTGTTTGCTTAATTCCCATTTGTGAGGGCAGTGTCTTTGTCTGGTTGGCCATTGTATGCCCAGAGTCTAAAACAGTGTCTGGTACATAATAGGGGCTCAGTAAATAGTTGAATGCATGAATGAGTGAATAAATGATAAATTTATACTGTAGACTGAGCAATTTCTTTTTTCCTTATTTTATTGAAAAACAGTGCAATAACATGATAGTAAACTGGGTAGAGGAATATTCACTTATAATCCTGGTACTTAAAAAATTGACAGTTTACAGTTTTTTTCCATATGTATATGTATTTTTCATAGTTATACCCTTTATTTTTTATGTTTTGCTTTTGTTCAGTTAGGCTTGTCCAATATCTTCCCAAGTTTTCCTAGTGAGTCCCGTTATTTAAATGGCTACGTAATATTACACTGAGCTGATATTCCATCATTTACTTAACCATTTCCTTAATATGCTAAATAATTTGTTTCTAACGTTTTGCTATTATAGATAACACTGCAATGAATAGCTTACTGAATATAGAAAACATTTGTCTTCCATTGAGTAGACTACATTTTAAACTTTTTAAACTGACAGAATAGTATGAAATTGTTCAGGTATTTTATGACTTTAAAAATATATCTTATAAATTATAAAAGAATGTGTATAACTTTCTTCTGGGGTCTACTCTAAAATACTTGTCTTTATTGATGTCAATAATTGTATGATACAGATATTTGAGGTACAGATTTTGATTGATTTTGCAAGTAAATTTGCAAGTGCCTACGGCGATTCATGGGGTCTCAAAGAGTCAGACACGACTGAGCAACTGAACTGAACGGCATAACCAGATTCTTTTTTTTTTTTCAGATTCCTTTAGATTTGTGAACCAATCTAGGTATAGATTTGTGTAAATTCTATGAATAATAAATTGTTTGTTTATTTAAATTATCACTTTCAGTAAAAAGGGAAACTATGAAAAAATAAAAGCTAAAGCTTGAATGAAGAGTTTCATGAGGAACATAATGGAATAGATATTTGAGGTTCTAAAACTGTGAGAGAAATCACAACTTTTCATAATCAGCTTTAATGATATTTGCAATTTTTTTTACCCTTTTTTCCTCTCAAAGCCAGAAGACATTTTGTAGGGAGAAATGATGCCCTTAACTCTCCTCATTTCTGTATATGGAGAGAAGGTGACCTATTTATAGAGATTATACAAATAAAATATTCTCTGAGAAGTTTTTCTTTGGATGTTTTTTGAACTTTTCGAATTATTTGAAGTCAAATGTAAGTATTGTTTTTTATAGGTATAGGATAGTCATGACACATTTTGCATAAAATTTTAAGTTCTGGGCTTTTAGGCAGATTCTATTTTCTTACGCATTTGTATTCCCTTAAAACATCTCCTTTATAGTCTTTTTCAAAAAAGAATAATTCTTAACTATCTGTGTTATCCTCTGGATAGACTTAAAACTATAGACGTAAAAATAACTCTTTCTGATGTGAACAATCATTTTACTAACCCTAAACTTAGAGGCAGATACAACACTTTCCTAAAACAAAGAGCCTGTGTTTTCCTTTGCCATCTGAAAACTCTTTTAAGCTGTATATTACTCTTTGGTTTTACCAGGTCAAGTAGTGCATTCTCACCTTTCCCATGTCTTTTCTGTGTACTTTCGACTTTGTTTAGGGCTTCCCTAGTGGCTCAGCAGTAGAGAATCTGCCTGCAGTGCAGGAGGTGTGGATGTGGATTCAGTCCCTGGGTTAGGAAGATCCCCCGGGGAAGGAAATGACAACCCACTCCAGCTGGTTTCTTGCCTGGCAATCCCATGGACAGAGGAGCTTAGCGGGCTACAGTCCGTGAGGTCGCAAGAGTCAGACATGACTTAGTGACTAAACCACCACCACCACACCTTGATTTATTCTAATAATAATTTCATCTCATAACTGGAGACTCATTCAACTTACCAAACAAATCTTATTGGGCACTTACTTAATGCAAGGTACTTTCCTAGGAACAAGGTATATAACAGTGACCAAGCAAGAATCCCTGACCTCTTGGAGCTTCCATCTGGTAGATAGGATAAATAAATAATTGTCGGTTAGAAAGTGATGAAGTGCTAAGAGGAAAAAGGAACAAAGTAGGGAAGAGAGTGTATGAAACATGGGTAATATTGAAGCTTGATGGGATGATCAGGAGAGATTTCATTGAGAAGGAAAGTTTTGAAAAAAGACCTGAAGGAAGTAAGAAGGTGAACCATGTAGCTATGTGGGGAAGAGCATTCCAGGCCTAGGGAATATCAAGACCAATAAGTACTTGTGTGTAGGAGGAGTGGGTCACAGAATTATATGGGGAAGAAGTTGGAGAAGTAAGAGAAAGATCATGTAACAGATGTTTGTGTTTTTTGTAATTATCTTTCTTTATCCTATAATTTTCCTGAGAAATATACTTCATTTCTGGGTTTTCTTTCTGTGAATTTACTTTAATAAACAGTTTAGAAATTTTGTGGTTTTTACCATTTTTGAGTGATAATATACATAAATTGGGGCTTCCCAGATGACACTAGTGGTAAAGAATCCGCCAACCAGTACAGGAGATGCAAGAGATGCGGGTTTCAATCCCTGGGTCAGAGAGATCTCCTGGAGTAGGAAGTTTTCCAGTATTCCTGCCTGGAAAATTCCATAGACAGAGAAGCCTGGCAGGCTACGGTCCATGTGGCCACAGAGAGTCGGACATGACTGTGTGACTAAGCATGCATAAATTTATTAAAGATTTTTGCCTGTGGAAGAACATATCTCATTTACCACTTGCCATTTAATTAGATGATTTTTAAAAATTAGTATTACTGTTTCTTGGGCTGCAAATCTTTACCATTTCCCCAGTAAACGTGATTAGTAACCCAACTGCCTTGTGCTATTTTATATAATCTTCTTGTCATTTCTAGTTTTTCTTGCAAAATTCTAAATTTTCACCATTGCAGCAGCATTTTCACTGATATCTTTTAAAAAATAAAACCAATTTAAAACATAAATTAACTGTGAAGATTCTGACTTATTTAGGGTTTCCTTAGAGATTTATTTGATCTTGCTCTCTGTTCAAAGTAAATTGTTTGCTTTCTATGAAAGGACCAGGAATCTAGGCAAATAAGAATTCTTTTTTAATTAAAAAATGTTTGTCAGAGAATATTTAACTCAAATTGACTTTAATGAATTGAAGAGTTAGTATTTATGGTATGTTAGAATGGACATTTGATGTCAACAAAAAATTCTGCTGTTTAGGTCCCCCAAACAGTAGTAGTTGTAACTGTTTCTGATCTTCGGTTTCCTTGTCTGTAAATGGGAATCATTACTCTGTGTGACCCCAGGGATTTTCCAAATCCCATGGACGGAGGAGCCTGGTAGGCTGCAGTCCATGGGGTCGCTAAGAGTTGGACATGACTGAGTGACTTCACTTTCACTTTTCACTTTCATGCATTGGAGAAGGAAATAGGTTTCCCTGGTGGCTCAGACAGTAAAGCATCCACCTGCAGTGCAGGAGACCCGGGTTCGATCCCTGGGTTGGGAAGATCCCCTGGAGAAGGAAATGGCAACCCACACCAGTACTCTTGCCTGGAAATCCCATGGACGGAGGAGCCTGGTGGGCTGCAGTCCATGGGGTCACTAAGAGTCGGGCACAACTGAGCGACTTCACTTTCCAGTGTTCTTGCCTGGAGAATGCCAGGGACGGGGGAGCCTGGTGGGCTGCCGTCTCTGGGGTCGCACAGTCGGACACGACTGAAGTGACTTAGCAGCGGCAGCAGCAATGAGACCGTTAATAGATCTTTTGTGAAACTGCTTCTGCAACGTAAATGGACAAGTCTTGGTTGTCACCCAAGTGACCAAGTGCCATGCTGATTTTACTCTCAGTGGCAGTGGCCTCTGGCATTTACCTCAGTTGGATTTTACTTGCCCTCACTTTGAAGACAGCTTTTAGCAATGGGGAATGGGCTTACTTAGGAATTCTGTTAGGGAAGCTGAAGCAGCAGTTTTGAAGACAGCTTTTAGCAATGGGGAATGGGCTTACTTAGGAATTCTGTTAGGGAAGCTGAAGCAGCAGTGTGTTAAACATTAATACTTCACTGATATCCTTTGGCCAGTCTAGGAAAGGATTTCATTTAGGGTATATGCAGTCAAAAGTTTATGAAACACTGCTGGTGCTGCTGCTGTTGCTAAGTCACTTCAGTCGTGCCTGACTCTGTGGGACCCCATAGACGGCAGCCCACCAGGCTCCCCCATCCCTGGGATTCTCCAGGCAAGAACACTGGAGTGGGCTGCCATTTCCTTCTCCAATGCATGAAAGTGAAAAGTGAAAGTGAAGTCGTTCAGTCGTATCTGACTCTTAGTGACCCCATGGACTGTAGCCCACCAGGCTCCTCCGTCCATGGGGTTTTCCAGGCAAGAGTACTGGAGTGGGGTTCCATTGCCTTCTCCGTATGAAGCACTATGTAATTGGAAAATTAATATGCCAACATATTGACCTACATGAAGGGCAACATGAAGCTTTGAAGACCTTTGGAGGTGCATATTGCTGCTTGGTAATGGAGTACCCAAGGCATCCATCTTTCAGAATTTGCCACACATTGGTCATGTGGGAAATTTATGAAATCCTAATGCCCAGGTCATAGCTCATACTATTTAAGTCAGAATGTTAAGGGTGAAAGCCAGGTATCAGTAGTTCTTCAAGATGCTCAGCAAATTGGGGACCCACAGAAATATGTGGCTCTGGCCTCCATTCTTCTACCTGCTGTTGTTTCACATGCTATAGCACCATTCACAGAGCTTGATGTTCTATCATGAAAAATATTTGAAAGTGTTGGGTAACATCACTCACCCAGATTTGTGTTCTACATTTTTAAAGAGTGCATACTGTTTTACATAGTCTTATGTTGTTTTGAACTTTAACTTTCATTACCGGTCCATGGTGGATATATTCATGTTATTTTTTTTCATCTGTTACAGATATTTCCTTGACAACTTTAAATGAACCATGGCTTTGTGATTTGAGACACAAAACAATGTCTACAAGTTTTAACTATTTAGGAGTTTCATTGTTTCAATTACAAATTACCATTTTCTGAATAAGGGACCAACAGCCACTTTGATTTTACAAATCCATTTTTATTTATTTCCAGTTTAGTAATGAATTGTTACAAGTTAGCCTAAATTTATGGAATTAGTATGTCTGAAGGAATAGACTGTTTAATTATATCACAGCTGCATTAACATTTACTAATATACAAGATGATTGGTGTGTGAAACAAAAACTATACCTATAGTACTAACCGTGATATAAGTGAATAAGCATTTTGCCAACGTCATGGTTTATTAAGGCAGACTTAGTGTAATCTAATTAAAAATAATTATACAAGGAGAATTCCTAAATGGCTTGGTTCCTCATGTTGACAGGAAGGAACTAGAGTTTTGGCTGTAAATCCTTGAAAACTTGCCTAAGGCTTGACATAAGTTCAAGTGGTCACAATATTATCTTAAAAATAGTAAAAATTCTATTTTGAGTTATAAAAAAAATTCTGTTTCACAGTCCATGTCGAATATGTGTGTGAAAAAATACAGAACATAAAATGATGCTCTGAGTTTTTTCATTGTCATTTGAAATTAAAGAACATGACCCCATTTCTCCAGTACTGTCAGAGTATTGTAAATTATGGGAGTTCCATCGGGCATATATTTGGCTTAATACCTAACATTCAGTCGTCCAATTTTTGTTTTGGATCATTTGCTTTTCTTGTTTTGCATTTTTGTTTTGTTTTGTTTTCAGCCATCATTTTGTCTTATCATCTTCAATTCTAGAGCAACCTGACAACAATAATGATACTACTGAATTGGGCATCCTTGTCATTCCTGAGATTAGTGTCACAAATGTGGCCGGAGAGAGAACCGGGAATGGGGAAAAAGGCAGAACACTAGGAGAGATTGATGCCCAGCATATACAGGGTGTACAGGAAACAGCCACAGATCCTAGAACTGAGAGCAAAGGCTTGCCAGAGATCAGGAGGCAAAAATCTGTAAGAAAAATGATGGAGGATGGAATAAACTCACCTGGCAGAGTGCAGTTTTAGCAGAGCACTTTATAGCTGCACTCCAAGGTATCTCATGGCAAAGGGTCACTGCTGCATGTCTTAAGCAACAGCTGCACAGGCACAAAAATCTTGCATGTTATCTAATCAAAATGCATGAATTATGTACTACAGTTTCTCAGTGACTTAATGCTCTTTGGAATGGTCATATCTATGTCTCTGAGTAAATTGTTATGAAAATGAGGCAGAAAATGGCTTCCAGAATAATTTACTGCTTGTGTTTTGAGATCTAAAGTTACTTTTTTATCCTTGTACTTTTGCCATCTTTGATATAGAAGATAATGTATAAAGAATTTTAACAAGTTTGTGATTATATTTATGGTCTATATATTTTTCTTTGAGTAAGAAAATCTAGAATGTGGAGTGCAACCTTAAAAAAAGTCTTTAAACTATTTTCATAATTTTTTTTTTAAGTTTCTTGGTCTGATCTTTGACTTTACACTGCTTTGCTATTAGGGGAGAGTTTACCCCCTAGTTTTACTGTGTGGTGTCTTTCTAATTGTCTCTGGTCTTTGCATGAATAGTAAGAAAACTTTTCTAAAAACACAGTGGGGTGTGGCTTATGGCATGCTTTTTTATTTAATATACTCTAAATTATTCTAATTTTAGTGATTAACTGTTGACATTTTATAGAATGTTTTGATTTATCCTTTGATTTTGGTCAGTAATCTGTTGCTTTACATATGCTAAAATTGTTCTAAAATTTATTTAAAGTATATTTGATTTGGTATTAATCATGAAAAAGAATTACTTAAAATGTTTAATATTAATTAATCCTTGTTATTTCTTTGTTTAGGAAATACAGAATTAACAGGTCAAGAAGAACTGATGGAGATATCCGAAGTTGACGAGGGATTTTATTCCAGGGCTGCCTCTAGTACCAGCCAGTCGGGTTTATCAAACATTAGTCAAAATTGTAGTAACAAGACAAGTATAGGAAAGACTCAGAGAAGGTCAGGAGGAAACAAAGCTGGAGGAAAAGAGAAAGAAACTACAGGGGAGTCTTGCAAAGATCACTTTGTTCGAAAACAAACGCAGAGAGCCCAAAGTGAGAATCTTGAGCTGCTCTCCTTAAAGAGACTTACGCTGACAACCAGCCAATCTCTGCCTAAACCTTGCAGTCATGGTTTGGCTAAGACTGCCACCAGTGTTTTCAGTAAATCCTTTGAACAAGTCAGTGGAGTCTCAGTCCCACATAACCCGTCATCTGCTGTTGGCTGTGGGGCTGGGACAGATGCCAATAGGTTTTCTGCTTGTAGTCTCCAAGAAGAAAAGCTGATATACACTTCTGAAAGGACTGAACTTCCAATGAAGCATCAAGCAGGTCAGCAGAGACCTCCTAGTATTAGCATTACTTTGTCCACAGATTAATTTGTAAGGGTTTCCTCATGTACGCAGTGAATCTGGAAATACAACTGGGCTTCTTCACGCAAGTTCCCAGGGTCATCTTTCATCCCTGCTCCTGATGGGAGCTCTGCTGTTTTAAATTCTGATGGCTACCTTGACTTTATGAAGGGAATAATCTCCAGGTTGTAGTGAGTTGAAATATCGTTTTGCTATTTCTTGGGTTGTATTTTTTCCCCTTGGCTTGAGTCTTTTTTTTTTAAATCTTGTTTCTGTTGCCCTAAGATTGACATTGTGATAGTACATTTTGACAGGTGGTGTGATCAGGTTGGTTACATCTCCTGTGAGGTTGTGAATCTTTTTCTTTAATAACTCCTATTTTGGTAGGCATATGTTTGTCCTTCAATGTAAAGGGAATCCATGTATGGAAACTGTTTTTTTAAGGATGAGGCTAGGTACAACTCCAAGAATTCTACAGCTGGCTGTTTAGGAAGCCACTCTGAAAAACAGGCATGTGAAGAAACAAAAATGATACTTATGAAAAGTGCCTGATAAAAATGTTTGTAGCCAGATCATCTTGAAGATTAGTAGAACAGTAATATAAAGCACTGGAAAATGCTTCATAACTCAGTACCCTAAAATATTATGTGATTCCAGGGAATGGGAAGAGGGATTGCTGTCATTTATTTGGAACATTTTATATCAAAAATCAGGTTGCAAGTAGATGTGTTATTTTGAAGTGTTTGATCTGGATTTAGCAGGTGAAAATCCTTTTCAGTTCCTAAGGTGTAATAGGCCATAAAGCTGGCTTATCCTGCTGCTGGATTTCGGAAATACTGCTTAGTTTGGATTCCCATAATTCAGAGCACACATCATTGAAGACTTCACTGTAAATTTTGTACCTCAGCTCTAAAGATAGCAGTGTTCACCATATTGAATGGTTTGTCTATAATTGAAGGAAATTAGATAAAATTTTCATCTATTAAATATCATTGAAAGAAAATAAAAATAGTGAAATGTGGACTAAAGACATTTATGTACTAACTAATTTAGGTTATTTATGTTTGTGTTCTTAAATTGAAATTTTTAAATACGAAAAATATTGAATGTGTTTCTTGTTTTGTGAACAGGCCTATTTTAAATGTTCTTATTAAGATACGAAGAATAATCAGTATAGTTGCCCCCAGCCAAAAAAAATTTTTAAAAAGCTAATTTAACAGAAGCTGAACAAACCTGTATGTAGCTATAGAGGATCATGTGACCTCCAGATGGACGTAAGAATTTTGACATTTGCTAGTGGTGGTAATTTCAGCTATGGTGAGGTTCCTTTTAAATCAAGTAGGCTTAGTAATCTAGGGTAAGAGAGAAAAAAGCAGGGTTGAGAATGAGAGAGTAACTTTACTGGGGAGGAAGACCTAGGGAGCTGTCCCCTTTTCAGTGGCTAGTACGCAGTTTTCCTTATTCATAGTCCTTAGCTATAGCCACACAGAGAAAATGCTAGTTTTCATCTTGCACCTATTTATGCAGAGCTCAAATATGTGAAAAAGTTGTATGTCTTGAAGACTGCTGAAGTATTTACAGTATGAATGCAGTTTTGACTGTAACTACTTTGGCTGTTGTTTTATCTAATTTTTCAAAAATCATTAGTTTTCATTGAGTAATCCTAAATAAAATATGGTTTTTAACATAAGTGAACTTGATATTTTTAGTTCCAGTGGTAGAAATGAAGTAAGATCTATTGGCATACATTATAGTTAAAAAAAGTCAAGTCAACCGGACAGTGAAAGTTGACAAAGTATTAATGTACTAAGAATCCTGTGTTCAATTTAAATCCTGTGTACAATCACTGTGAATTTCCTATTGTCTTTTTGTAATTCTTTAACAAAGAATTTTTCCTAGGCATAGCTGCTAACAATCTTAATAGTCTTTAATAGTCTTAAGAACTAATTTAAAAGATTGGCATTGGAAGCGAGTTAAGGTGCTTAGGAAATGTTGTAGAAGGATTTTGGGAAACATTAGTTTGAGGACACATGAGCCAGCCCAAATAAGAGATCAGGTTTTAATGTTCAGCTGTTGTAATGGAACCTCATTTTGGTGTTATTCTAGATCATTGTGGTCTGAGGAGCAGTAAGGAGCATCGGCATCACCTGGTAGAATTTCAGAGCCACCTTAGACCTACTGAATCTTAACCTGCCTTTTAATAAGATCTCAAGTGATTATTATGCACATTAAAGTTTGAGAAGACAGTATCAAAGTGCAAACAAATCACCTAATATTTAGAATTCTCAGTGGTCTCACAACCCTAGATCAAATATGTTGGATACTATAGTCTTCACTGTTTTTAACAGCTAATTAATTTTTTATAGTGTCAACTCACTTAAGTCCCCTAATTCTAAATCTTTAATGAATCTTATTTGTTTTTACAATAAAAATGGTTAATATTTTGTATTTTTTTGATAACTAAAAATGGAATCGGAGCTCTACAGTTTCAAGTATGAAAGGGGTACCACTCTTTTATACAGCAAATCTGCATGTGTTTATTCTTTTAAAAACCCTGAAGGATTACTCAAAGGAATGGTTCTGAATTTTTGCTCCAAGTAATTTGCACCAGTTGATTTTCTGGAATGTGGAATTATGTGGAGTTGTGTTAACGAGAAAATTCTGTTGTAGTATCTTTGATGCTATTTCAAGTAAGGATTATACAATTGAAAAATTTTATAGCAATTATAAATACTGGGTAATGCTAACTTATTGTAACAATTGTAATTGTCTCTACTATTCTTGTCCCACTTTTCCAAATTTGAAAGTTGGGGTGGCTTTTGTAGGTCATTTTCTTCTGAAGATGCTGACATGACCATTTGGTCACAGACCTCTGTATATTCAGAGTAATATCTTTTATCACAAGAAGAAGTCTGGACAAAACTGGGGCCTTGTACCCCATGGCTCTGAGGATCTCAGTAGACCCTGTAGTCCCATTCTACATTTTAAACCTCTAAAAGATTCTTCAAATTACCCAACCTCTCACTCTTCAAATACCCAACTACCTAGAATATTCTAGTGAAGCTGGATGCCAGATTTTGCCTTTTGGAATCCAAGTGGAGAGAGAAACAAAGACTTAAGGGGAATGTCTAGGGCAGGTGAGCACCCTGGAACCCCTTGTTATACCACCATGGAGCTTTTAAAGGCAACTCTGTAGATTTGAAGAGTAGAAATTCTCAGTCTTTAAATGATTTCAGTGGTTTTTGAAAAAGCAATATTTCATTGTTCTCTTCAATTATGAAGTAACTGCTTAGCAAAGATTATTCATTTAAAGACAAAAGAGTTGAAATAAAGGGAAATAAAAATTTTAAACCAAAATAGATAAAAATGGTCCCATTTTAGGGGATTTTGCCTGTTTGAAAGAATAAAGTGTTGAAGCCTTTACGTTTAAATTATACAGAACAATACACTCAGACTTAATTTTCAGCAAATATTTAAAATAAGGCTATTTAACATTTGAGTCTGTAGGCACTGTAAGTCTACACTTTATTAAAGGGAAGCAAATCAAGAAAATATGTATGTTAAATAATGTAACTGAAAAAAATTTTTTCGAAAAGCCATTTAAAAAGAATAATTTGATGGGTACTTAAAGTAAGCACTGTAGATAAAAATTAGTGTATTAATAGTGTCTTCCCAATCTTTGAATAAAAATATTAGCTCTCTAGTCCTTTGATTAGCATGAATTTATACTTTGAGATTAATTGCTTAGTAAAATTATATATAATGCTTTGAGTTATTCACATTTATATTTAATATTGATAAATTCTTCATCAGAGAATATAAGTATGTTGTCTTCTGTATTTTGTAACTTGTGCATATCTAAAGAGACTAACTGAACATTTTAGAAGATGCTTTTGTGTTTTTTAATAACAGAGTTCTAGAGTATTAATGTCTTGATATAAAGTTTCTACTAGTAAACTCAAGATCTGTTTCACATACTGTTATTGTGTACCTCTAATCTTTACTTTAATTACGTAGTGATACTAATCTTTTCGTAGTAAATATACTTGTTTCTAATTGTATTCCTAGAGTTTACATTCCTAAAGAATAAATTATGGCTTTGGATATTTTTATGTGCTCCCTACCTTTTTAAGGTTATGGAAATAAACTGGAGTTTAGTTTTTTGACGTTTTGTATATTTGTGTAATTGTTCTCCATATATAACACTTTTTACAACAGTGCTGCCTCTTGTTTTATTGAAATAAAAACAGAAAAAAAAATTTTTTCCAGATCACTTTACTCATTAAAAAACCATCATAAAATTTTGCAAAAGTCATGTGGAGGAAGAAATAAAAGAAGACTTCGGTGAGTTGAGTCATTGAGAGCTTTTGGGAGTAAGCCATAGGACAATGACATTTCATTCTTGGCTTTATGTTTTACATGGCCTGTGGATGAGATGTGTGACAAATTCATTAATATTCATCAAAAAAAAGATGAGCTCCATGAGTCACGCACCACTGACATTTGTCATACCAAGAGTACAGGCAACTTTAGATAACAATGCTTTGCCCTTTTATCTGTTGCCTGAGTCTTTATCTCTTGAATGCAGAGATTATATGCCTCTAGGATAGGACTTTGTGCATTGTAGATACCGAGACACTTAATGAATGTGTGAGTTAGGTTGACATTAGTGTTGGGAAACAATCAAGGATAAGTTCTCCAATATATTATATTACAGTAAAATTTTAAAATTCCATTTACTGACTGTAGGAAATCTCCATGACATTACCTTGAATAGTATTACTGTGTGTGCTTAGAAACAAAACCCTCTTAGAAACTTGAAAAAAAAATCCTGTTTTATAGTTGATTATATATTTGGATAATTCTAATTCATCTAAGGAACTGAGTAATTTTGGAAATATTTTCTAAACTACTATTAGAGGAGCATTCACAGAGAACAAGAGAAGTGATTTTTGTAAATCACATGTTAGCCCTATGGAAGAGAAACTCTTCTAGTGACTTTTAACAATCACCATAAATAGTTGACTCACTTCCTAGAATCTGTAATACCAGCATAATTATTTTAAAATTATTAAGAAAGGCTTTGACAGATAATTCTAGTCACTTGGTAATTTCCCTTGTATTGTTACTGTGGTAGTAGTAATAGCTAATATTTGTAATTAAAAATTGTGATCTCATTTAATCTTCAGAACATTCCTATAAAATGATTAGAATCCCCATTTTAAAAAGAGGAAACTGAAGCTCTCAAAAGGGCAGATGACCTGCCCAAAGTCTCAGAGCTGCTGGGTGGAAAGCTAGGTCTTGTGACTCATTTTTGTATCACCTGGTAAAAGAAGATACTAAGTGATATTTTATAACAGACATATTACATATTTGATATTCATTCCATAAGTGACAGTTTTAAGGTGAAAATAAAAGTTTTCTAAAAATATGATACTTTTTGGTGAACTTTAGGTAATTGTGTTTCCTTCAGTGGTAAACTGAATATTAGTCAGATATTAAAAACATAGTAAAATATAAATTAAGATTTTATTTTTTTACCTGTCAGATAAGGATTTAAAAGATTGAGACTAGTATTGGCATAGGAGTTGGGAAATTTAAGTCCATTGCAGGACTTAAATTGGTACAACTAAAATAATGAGCAACTCAGCAGGATCTATCAAGCTTTAAAGTGCATGTCTTCTGAGCTAGCAACCCTACTCTTCTGTGTTTATTACACTCTCTATACTTTTGGAAATTTTGGTATAAATGTGTAAAGATATTCATTGAAGCATTGCTTGTAATAGTGAAAAAATAAAAAGTCTAAATAACCATTAATAGAGGACTGGATAAAGTATGGTGCATACATACATATAGTGGAAAATGATGTAGCTGTGAAAAACAATGCAGACTTGTATGTGGTGATTCAGAAAGATTATTTAATTATAATGTTACCTGGAAAAAAAACTCAGAACAATGAAATTGTTCCATTTAATACGGATATATATGTATTTATATACATACATGTACATATGTACAGCACATGTGTGTTTGCTGGTATGTGGGGAGAAAAGCATTATTTCTAAGTGTGATCTAATGGTAGCCTGCATCAGGGTGCTTTTAAAAATAGAGATTCTGAGACCTTGTGCTGAACCCTCTAAATCAGAATCATGGAGTGAAGCATGGAAATCTTTATTTGTAACAAGTTCCTCAGTTGATTCTTACCCAACCTTAATGTTTGGTCTAGTAGCTAACAGCAGTGAATTGATTATCTTTCTGGTGGTAGTCTGTAGTTAGGAAAAACAAATATTTCAAAATGTTAATTGTTAAATTGAAGTGTAGTTTACACATAATGTTAAATTAGTTTCAGGTATGTGGGGAAGATCCCCTGGAGAAGGAAATGGCAATCCACTCCAGCACTCTTACCTGGAAAAGAACAGATCTTGTGTTCTAGATGAGGCTTCCCCTAAGATAAAGCCGGTTAACATCGATTAACATTATTAACATAGACCTGTTAGTGAAAAGTAAATTGGCCTGATATAGAAAAATGATTCTTTTGTTTCAGTTCAGTTCAGTTCAGTCGCTCAGTCGTGTCTGACTCTGTGACTCCATGAATTGCAGCACACCAGGCCTCCTTGTCCATCACCAACTCCCGGAGTACACCCAGACTCGTGCATCGAGTCAGTGATGCCATCCAGCCATCTCAGCCTCTGTCGTCCCCTTCTCATCCTGCCCCCAATCCCTCCCAGTATCAGAGTCATTTCCGATGAGTCAACTCTTCACATGAGGTGGCCAAAGTACTGGAGTTTCAGCTTTAGCATCATGCCTTCCAAAGAACACCCAGGACTGATCTTTAGAATGGACTGGTTGGATCTCTCTTCTCCAACACCACAGTTCGAAAGCATCAATATCCGGCGCTCAGCTTTCTTCACAGTCCAACTCTCACATCCATACATGACCACTGGAAAAACCATAGCCTTGACTAGATGGACCTTCATTGGCAAAGTAATGTCTCTGCTTTTGAATATACTATCTAGGTTGGTCATAAATTTTCCTTCCAAGGAGTAAGCGTCTTTTAATTTCATGGCTGCAAACACCATCTGCAGTGATTTTGGAGCCCCCAAAAATAAAGTCTGACACTGTTTCCCCATCTATTTCCCAAGAAGTGATGGGACCAGATGCCATGATCTTTGTTTTCTGAATGTTGAGCTTTAAGCCAACTTTTTCACTCTCCTCTTTCACTGTCATCAAGAGGCTTTTTAGTTCCTCTTCACTTTCTGCCGTAAGGGTGGTGTCATCTGCATATCTGAGGTTATTGATATTTCTCCTGGCAATCTTGATTCCAGCTTGTGTTTCTTCCAGCCCAGCGTTTTTCATGATGTACTCTGCATATAAGTTAAATAAGCAGGGTGACAATATACAGCCTTGACGTACTCCTTTTCCTATTTAGTATTCTTGCCTTGAGAACCCCATGAACAGCATGAAAAGGCAAAATGATAGGATACTGAAAGAGGACCTCCCCAGGTTAGTAGGTGCCCAGTATGCTACTGGAGATCAGTGGAGAAATAACTCCAGAAAGAATGAAGGGATGGAGCCAAAGCAAAAACAATACCCAGTTGTGGATGTGACTGGTGATAGAAGCAAGGTCTGATGCTGTAAAGAGCAATATTGCATAGGAACCTGGAATGTCAGGTCTATGAATCAAGGCAAATTGGAAGTGGTCAAACAGGAGATGGCAAGAGTGAACGTCAACATTCTAGGTATCAGCGAACTAAAATGGACTGGAATGGGTGAGTTTAACTCAGATGACCATTATATCTACTACTGCAGGCAGGAATCCCTCAGAAGAAATGGAGTAGCCATCATGGTCAACTAAAGGGTCTGAAATGCAGTACTTGGATGCAATCTCAAAATGACAGAATGATCTCTGTTCGTTTCCAAGGCAAACCATCCAATATCACAGTAATCCAAGTCTATGCCCCAACCAGTAACACTGAAGAAGCTGAAGTTGAACGGTTCTATGAAGACCTACAAGACCTTTTAGAACTCACACCTAAAAAAGATGTCCTTTTCGTTATAGGGGACTGGAATGCAAAGTAGGAAGTCAAGAAACACCTGGAGTAACAGGCAAATTTGGCCTTGGAATGCGGAATGAAGCAGGGCAAAGGCTAATAGAGTTTTGCCAAGAAAATGCACTGGTCATAGCAAACACCCTCTTCCAGCAACACAAGAGAAGACTCTACACATGGACATCACCAGACGGTCAACATCGAAATCAGGTTGATTATATTCTTTGCAGCCAAAGATGGAGAAGCTCTATACAGTCAGCAAAAACAAGACCAGGAGCTGACTGTGGCTCAGATCAAGAATTCCTTATTGCCAAATTCAGACTCAAATTGAAGAAAGTAGGGAAAACCGCTAGACCATTCCGGTATGACCTAAATCAAATCCCTTCTGATTATACAGTGGAAGTGAGAAATAGATTTAAGGGTCTAGATCTGATAGATAGCGTGCCTGATGAACTATGGACGGAGGTTCGTGACATTGTACAGGAGACAGGGATTAAGACCATCCCCATGGAAAAGAAATGCAAAAAAAGAATGATCTTAAAACTCCTTTAAGTCCACATTTTATCCTAAGTGTAGCCCCCCAAACTGCCTGCATGAGAGCTTATCAGGACTGATTTCTCAGCCACATCAAAGCAATTTTGGTTCAGTTGATGAGGCATGTGGAGCACAGAAATCTGCATTTTTAATAAGCAAGCACATCCTTCCGTATCTACTTTGCCTTCTCCAGAATGTTTTGCATACACAATGATTTCCTCACAATGATTTGTTTAGATTAACTCCAGGAAAACTTTTGTTTCAATGATGTGTCTTGATACCTAGAAAGCCCTCAATAAATATTTTTCAAGTAGTCTTTGATTCTCCTGTTCTAACATATCAGCTAGATTCAAGCGTTTAGTTGGAGAGATTGAGGGTTCTCTGTGCTGAGGATACGTGGAGGGAACTAGGGCAATGTGGCAGCCTCAGCCAGTCGCCAGCTAGGTGTCACTAGGGAATGATTTTTTTGTTGTTATTTTTGATCTTTGTTTCATAATAAAGTTTTTTTTTAAAATCCAGGCATATCTTACCTGAACTAATTAACAATAAGTAAGGAGAAAAGGAAAATTTCCCCACCTCTCTTAAACAGCTTATTCTTTGATGGGAGATTGGACCAATCTTGGTCAGGTGTATTACTTGCACACTTAGTGTGAGAACCATGGGCTTTAGCCAAACCATCACTCATAGTTAGAGCAACAAAATCAAGACCAGTTAAATGATTTCTCCAAGGTAGTATCAATACTTTGAACATGCTGCTGCTGCTGCTGCTAAGTCGCTTCAGTCGTGTCTGACTCTGTGCGACCCCATAGACGGCGAGTTTAAATTATTTCTTGTATAGTCCCCTAAGTGAAATTACCAATTTAAAGACATTAATTCTTTAATGGCCCAATGCTAGGTAGGTTTTCTGAACAATCAAATAAAAATTGCCTGCTGCATATTACATATTACTCTCCCTGCCCTCCAACCCCAACTGCCACCAACCAGTGCTTCTAATTTTGAACCTTAATTTATTTAAAAGTTTTAATTGTTGCACAATTGTGCCCCAGAATATCCATTTTCATATCAAAGAAGCCTAGCAAGGCTGTGCATTTTTCATTTTGGTAATTTGATATCTGCAAGTCTGCATGTGTAAATAGTTTGTCGATGCTAACTATAAATCAAGTATAATAAGGCATTAATCTTATACCTTTAAGATTATTGTTTGATAATTTGGATAGTAAACTCCATTTTTTCTAGCTCTTAAAATAATGTTCAGTGTTCATTTGGAATTACATTTGACCCTTGAACAACACATGTCCATTTATAGGTGAATTTTTTTTCAATATATATGTACTACAAAGTAGGCTATAAAAGTATACGTGGATTTTCAACTTAGCAGGAGTCAGCACTGCAACCTCCAAGTTGTTCAAGGATCAACTGTACTTTCAGAGTTAATGTATCAGATTCTGATGTATTAGAAATCTCCCACCCATCCTCCTGGTTTATTCCTTTCCCCCTCTGCTTCTTGTTTACACTGGTATGTGAACTTTCTCTTTGTGACTAAGAAGTCAGCGGAAATGGAAATGATTAATTGAGCTGAGTCAGTGAGTCATTCTTGAAAAAAACAGTGGCAGCATTAAGATTATGATTTTGATACTATTACTGCTTCTACTATTCGTCATCATCACCAAGTAATAATAGAGACACTATATGGTGGTCTTCTTCACTAATTTTTCCAAATAATACTATTTATCAAGAGATTGGGCTGGAGACTGAAGCTAGTATTTAATTTAATCTAATTTAGTGAACAATGTTAATGTTTTACTTGAGTCTTTTCAGACAGCAACAAAGTATATGTCGTCATAAATTTTTATTTCCCCCCATTAGTTTAATTTCCCCATAAAGAAATTTCTTCTGTTATGTGGTAAAAATGTTAAAAAATCATGTTAAAAAATCTTACATAACTAATTTTATTTTTATTATGTAAACATAGAAATGAAACATTTGATGAAACATATTTGAAATGAAACATATTTGATATCCTATGTGTAAAACCAGAGCATATAATATAAAAATATAGCTGCATCTGGAAAAAGATTAGAAAGAGTTCTATAAAATAAAGACATAAGATATATTTCTTTTTTCCTTTTTGGCAAATTTTCTTTAAAGATTATACTTATGTGAAGAAATTAAAGATGGTGACTTACATAAAATAATTTCTTTTAAGATGTGGGTAAATCCCTTTTCCTCTTGAAAGCATACTGGGTATGCTCAATTTTACTTTACCATCCAGTAGTAAGCCCTTAGGATCCCAAAGACAAATTTGTTTAAAGTTTGAATTACTAATTTTCTTTAGAATTTTATAATTTTTACATTTTATATCTTACTGATCTTACTATATTATGTATTTTTTGGGCTTTGTTTTATCAGTTTTCATATTTTTAATATTTTTATAGCTGTCTCCTAGGTAGTAATAAAATTTGTTGAAATAGAAAATTATATTTCCCTAATTTTTCTTCAATAGTTTAAAGTAAAAATTTTAAATATTTTAGAAATATTGACTTGGAAAATCAACAATTTTTAATATTTTGCCATGTTTATTTATGTATATTACACATCTAAATTATATTTCTATTTTTGAACTCATATTTTTCTCTATTTTCAATAACATGACTTCAACAAATATCTATTATGCATCAGTAAATTCTACTAACTAGTATTTTCTTTTACCCTTTTCAGTATTTGTGCTAATAGCTTATTTGTTAAAGAACTTTTTTTACAGAATCAACTATCGGTGTTAATTTTATTTTTTCTTCTCCTTAGTATATATTTACTCTTAGTTTTATTATTTCCCTTTTCTTACTTTCTCTTGGCTTGCTAGTTATTTATTTATTTTTTTATCTAAAGTAGGAACACAATTGATGTTTCTTTTTACTTCTTAGTACTGGAAACCTCTGAAACTATAATTTTTTGTTTTTTTAAAAAAAAACTCTTCTGTGTATTTTGGTGCTTAACATGCTCTTTGAAAGCATCAGATTTGTTGGATTTCTTTTTCAATCCAGATATTTGTCATTTTTTAAAAGAAGGCTTAGCCAAATCACATTTATTATTTTAATCAATTCCTCTGCATTCATGTTATTACATTCCTGAAAGTGAAAGTGAAAGTGAAGTCACTCAGTCGTGTCCGACTCTGTGACCCATGGACTATAGCCCACCAAGCTCCTCCATCCATGGGATTCTCCAGGCAAGAATACTGGAGTGGGTTGCCATTTTATTCCTGCTGCTGCTACTAAGTCACTTCAGTTGTGTCCGACTCTGTGTGACCCCATAGACGGCAGCCCACCAGGCTCCCCTGTCCCTGGGATTCTCCAGGGAGTGGGTTGCCATTTCCTTCTCCAATGCATGAAAGTGAAAAGTGAAAGGGAAGTCGCTCAGTCGTGTCCGACCCTTAGCATGGACTGCAGCCTACCAGGCTCCTCCATCCATGGGATTTTCCAGGCAAGAGTACTGGAGTGGGGTGCCACTGCCTTCTCCATTTTATTCCTATATAAGCTTAAATATTGTTGCTATGTTGTTATACTTTTTCTTTTCCTTAAAGGAAAACTAAACCAGTTTTCTTGTGCCTTTCTAAAATCTGTGCCTCCCTTCAATTTGATTCTTAGGCAATCGACTGTTTTCTTTACTAAAGATTGGTTTTTCCATTTTCTAGTATAAATGGGATCATAAAGTAATACTTTTTTTTTTTTTTGGCCTGGCATCTTTCATTCAGCATAATTATCTTGCAATTTATCCATGTTATGGTGTGAATCAATTCAGTTCAGTTCAGTTGTTAAGTCGTGTCCAACTCTTTGCAACCCCGTGGACTGCAGTACACCAGGCTTCCCTGTCCATCACCAACTCCTGGAGCTTGTGCAAACTCATGTCCATCCAGTCAGTGATGCCATCCAACCATCTCATCTTCTGTTGGCCCCTCTCCTCCTGCCTTTAATCTTTCCCAGCATCAGGGTCTTTTCCAATGAGTCAACTCTTCACATCAGGTAGCCAAAGTATTGGAGTTTTAGCTTTAGCATCAGTCCTTCCAATGAACACCCAGGACTGATCTTTAGGATGGACTGGTTGGATCTCCTTGCAGTCCAAGGGACTCTCAAGAGCCTTCTCCAACACCACAGTTCAAAAGCATCAATTCTTCGGTGCTCAGCTTTCTTTATGGTCCAACTTTCACATCCATACATGACTATTGGAAAAACCCACAGCTTTGACTAGATGGACCTTTGTTGGCAAAGTAATGTCACTGCTTTTTAATATGCTGTCTAGGTTTGCAATAGCTTTTAAATCAATAGTCTGTTCTTTTTGTAGTCAAGATAGCTAAATAGTATTCTAGTATATGGATATACCACAGTGTTTATCCATTCACTTGTTGATAGACATTTAGGTTGTTTGCAGTTTTGTGATACTATAAATAAAGCTCAGAATAAGCATTTGTGTACAACTTTTTATGTGCAAGTATGTTTTCATTTCTCTTTGATACATGCCTAGGAGTGTTTTAGCCTCGGCTGCTATAATAAAATACCACAGATTGGGTAATTTATAAATAACAAAAATTCATTTCTTGCAGTCCTAGAAGCTGGAATTCTGAGATCAGGACACTGGCATAGTCAGGTGAGGGCTCTCTTCATGGTGTCAGACTTGTCTTTGTGTCCTCACCTGGTGGAAGGGGCTGGGGAGCTCTGTGGGGTCTCTTTTATAAGAACACTAATCCCATTCATGAGCGTTCTACCCTCTTGATCCAAGATCTCCCAGAGTATCTCTGTTCTAATATCATCACATTGGGCATTAAGGTTTCAACATATGAATTGGGGTGGGAGGGGACACAAACATTCAGGCCATAGCAAGTAGTATTGCTGAGTTGTTTGGTAGCTCTATGTTTAATATTTTGAGAAACTATTTTCTGCAATGGCTGCACTATTTTATACATCCCCCAGTATAGTTCATGAGGGTTGCACTTTCTTTACTTCCTTACCAATACTTGTTATTTTCCTTTTTTTTTTTTCATCCAGCTGTTCATTCTAGTATGTGTGAATTGGTATCTTATTATGGTTTTTATTTGCCTTTCCTTATTGACTAATGATACTGAGCATCTTTTATGTGCTTATTGACCGCTTATATGTCTTTAGTTGTTGAAGTACAATTTGTCGTTTTTCCTTTTGTGATTCACATTTTAGTGTTCATATCTAAGAAACTTTGTTTTACCCCAAGATTACAAAGATCTTCTTTGTTCTCTTCTAGAAGCTTTATAGTTTTAGATTGTACATTTATGTCTGTGATGCAGTTTGACTTAATTTTTGTGTATATTTTGAAGAAAGAGCTGATGCTTATTTTTTCCCATACATATATGTAATTATTCCAGCACCGTTTGTTGAAAAAAAATTTTCCTTTCCCATTGAATTCCCTTGGGACTTAAAAATAATTAGTTAACCATATATGTATGCTCTGTTTCTAGACTGTATTCTCTTCCATTGGTCTACGTGCCTACTTTTTACCAGTGCCATTTTGTCTTGATTCCTGTAGCTGAGGGCTTCTCAACCTCAGCACTATTGACATTTTGGCTCCAATAATTGTTCATTGGATAGGTAAGAGTTATCCTGTGCATTGTAAGATGTTTAGCAGGGTTCCTGGCCTTTATCCAGTGGTCCACATCCACTGTATACAGTGTTATCTATTAGTTCCTTCTGGTTTGTTTTATTTTCTTTTCTGGCTTTGTCTGGGTTGCTTAAACATTGTTTCAGAATTTATGGCATTTTTTAAAATTCCTTTTTCTTTCAAATCCATATATGTCTTTTTGTTTAAATTGTACCTTTTGGGGAAATCCCTGGTGGTCCAGTGGTTATGACTTAACGCTTTCACTGCTGATGACCCGGATCCAATCCCTGGTTGGGGAAACAAGATCCCATATGCCATGCAGTGTGGCCAAAAAATAAATAAAATAAACCATGACTTTTGTAGGGAATATATATTTGGATCTTGCTTTCTTTTCCACTCTAATAAACTTTGCCTTTTAAATAAAATGTTGAGATCATTAACCTGATGTGATATTGCTATGATTACATTTAGGTCTATAATATCATTCTTATAATTTGTACCCTCCATTTTTTGTTCTTCTGTTCCCACTTTTTTGCTTAAAAATTGTTTGTTACTATTGCATTTTATTTATTTTATATTTTTTTATTTTATTTTTTATTGCATTTTAATTGTTGGTATTTTAGTCACCTCTTTATATTATTATTATTTTTAGTGGCTGCTCTAGGAATTAAAGAGTTCATTCCTAATCAGAACATGTCTTTTTAATTCAGTACATCAAAAGCTATTCTGGAGCACATCTAGCAGATGTTTATTACCATCTTGTCGGCCAAAACTGTGTCTCATCATACCTTTATTGCAGTGTTGTCCACAGGCACTGACTAAGTTAGACAAATTAAGATCTGTATTTTGGAAATGGTGGAGAAATCCATCTGCAGTAAAATAGAGGGGCTCTGCTTGCTACCTGAAGAAGTCAATAATTTGTTAACAGCAAAGAAGGGGTTTGAATATTAGGGTAAACAAGAATCAGTGTCTGTGGCAGTAATTAATTTTATCTATTATACTTTAGCAAGACTTTAACATCAGTATCAGTTCAGTTCAGTTCAGTCACTCAGTCGTGTCAGGCTCTGTGACACCATGGAATGCAGCAAGATAGGCTTCCCTGTCCATCACCATCTCCTGGAGCCTACTCAAACTCATGTCCATTGCGTCGGTGATGCCATCCAACCGTCTCATCCTCTGTTGTCTCCTTCTCCTCCCACCTTCAATCTTTCCCAGCATCAGGCTCTTTTCCAGTGAGTCAGTTCTTCACATCAGGTGGCCAAAAGTATTGGAGTTTCAGCTTCAGCATCAGTCCTTCCAATGAATATTCAAGACTGATTTCCTTTAGGATTGACAGGTTGGATCTCCTTGCAGTCCAAGGGACTCTCAAGAGTCTTCTCCAACACCACAGTTCAAAAGCATCAATTCTTCGGCACTCAGCTTTCTTTATAGTCCAACTCTCACATCCATACATGACTACTGGAAAACCATAGCCTTGACTAGATGGACCTTTGTTGGCAAAGTAATGTCTCTACTTTTTAATAGGCTGTCTAGGTTGATCATAGCTTTTCTTCCCAGGGAGCAAGCATCTTTTAATTGCATGGCTGCCGTCACCATCTGCAGTGATTTTGGAGCTCAGGAAAATAAAGTCTGTCACTGTTTCCATTGTTTTCCCATCTATTTGCCATGAAGTGATGGGACCAGATGCCAAGATCTTAGTTTTCTGAATGTTGAGCTTTAAGCCAACTTTTTCACTTTCTCCTTTCACTTTCATTAAGAGGCTCTCTAGTTCTTCTTCGCTTTCTGCCATAAGGGTGGTGTCATCTGCATATCTGAGGTTATTGATATTTCTCTCAGCAATCTTGATTCCAGCTTGTGCTTCCTCCAGCCCAGCATTTCACATGATGTACTCTGCATATAAGTTAAATAAGCAGGGTGACAATATACACCCTTGACGTACTCCTTTCCCAATTTGGAACCAGTCCATTGTTCCATGTCCAGTTCTAACTGTTGCTTCTTGACCTGCATATAGATTTATCAGGAGCCAGGTCAGGTGGTCTGGTATTCCATTCTCTTGAAGAATTTTCCACAGTTTGTTGTGATCCACACAGTCAAAGGCTTTGGCATAGTCAATAAAGCAGAAATAGATGTTTTTATGGAACTCTCTTGCTTTTTCGATGATCCAACAGATGCTGGCAATTTGATCTCTGGTTCTTTTGCCTTTTCTAAATCCAGCTTGAACATCTGGAAGTTCACCGTTCATATACTGTTGAAGCCTGGCTTGGAGGATTTTGAGAATTACTTTGCTGGCCTGTGAGATGAGTGCAATTGTGCGGTAGTTTGAGCATTCTTTGGCATTGCCTTTCTTTGGGGTTGGAATGAAAACTGACCTTTTCCAGTCCTGTGGCCACTGCTGAGTTTTCCAAATTTGCTGGCATATTGACTGCAGCACTTTCACAGCATCATCTTTCAGGATTTGAAATAGCTCAACTGGAATTCCATCACCTCCAATAGCTTTGTTCGTAGTGATGCTTCCTAAGGCCCACTTGACTTCTCATTCCAGGATGTCTGGCTCTAGGTGAGTGATCACATCATCACGTTTATCTGGGTCATGAAAATCTTTTTTTGTACAGTTCTGTGTATTCTTGCCACCTCTTCTTAATATCCTCTGTTTCTGTTAGGTTCATACCATTTCTGTCCTTTATTGTGTTCATCTTTGCATGAAATGTTCCTTGGTATCTCTAATTTTCCTGAGGAGATCTCTAGTCTTTCTCATTCTATTGTTTTCCTCTATTTCTTTGCATTGGTCACTTAGGAAGGCTTTCTTATCTCTCCTTGCTATTTGGAACTCTGCATTCAAATGGTTACATCTTTCCTTTTCTTTGCATTTAGCTTCTCTTCTTTTCTCAGCTATTTGTAAGGCCTCCTCAGACAATCATTTTGCCTTTTTGCATTTCTTTTTCTTGGGGATGGTCTTGATTACTGCCTCCAATGTCACAAACCTCGGTCCATCGTTCTTAAGGCACTCTGTCTATCAGATATAATCCCTTGAATCTATTTGTCACTTCTACTGTAGAATCAAAAGGGATTTGATTTAGGTCATACCTGAATGGTCTAGTAGTTTTCCCTACTTTCTTCAATTTAAGTCTGAATTTGGCAATAAGGAGTTCATGATGCGAGCCACAGTCAGCTCCTGGTCTTGTTTTTGCTGATTGTATAGAGCTTCTCCATCTTTGGCTGCAAAGAATATAATCAGTCTGGTTTCAGTACTGACCATCTGGTGATGTTCGTGTGTAGTCGTCTCTTGTGCTGTTGGAAGAGTGTGTTTGCTATGACCAGTGCGTTCTCTTGGCAAAATTCTGTTAGCCTTTGACCTGCTTCGTTTTGTACTCCACGGCTAAATCTGCCTGTTACTCCAGGTATCTCTTGACTTCCTACTTTTGCATTCCAGTCCCCTATAATGAAAAGGATATCTTTTTTGGTTATTAGTTCTAGAAGGTTTTAGGTCTTCGTAGACCAGTTCAACTTCTGCTTCTTCAGCGTTACTGGTTGGGGCATAGACTTGGATTACTGTGATATTGAATGGTTTGCCTTGGAAATGAACAGAGATCATTCTGTTGTTTTTGAGACTGCATCCATGTACTGCATTTTGGACTCTCTTGTTGACTGTGATGGCTACTCCATTTCTTCTAAGGGATTCTTGCCCACAGTAGTAGATATAATGATCATCTGAGTTAAATTTACCCATTCCAGTCCATCTTAGGTCGCTGATTCCTAAAATGTCAATGTTCACTCTTGCCATCTCCTGTTTGACCACTTCCAATTTGCCTTGATTCTTGGACCTAACATTCTTGGACCTATGCAATATTGCTCTTTACAGCATCAGACTTTACTTCCATCACCCATCACATCCTCAGTATATTTTAGCATAATTTTTTTTGTTTTTTCATTTTTTTGTTATTAATAATTTATTTTACCAATGAAAGTTATCCCCTTCAAAAAACTACATGAAGTCTAGCTTTTAGTGTTTTTTCCCTTATGCCTCTTATTTCCATTTTATTATTTACTTGGGCTAGGAATGTCCTTTATAATAAATTGTGAATATCTGTACAAAATGGGTCTACAGTAGTAATAATTATAATCTATTAGTGAGTAAGTGAATAATTAGTGAATGCATAGAAATCGCTATTTTCTGACTGCAAAATCAAATTTGATAAAAGAATTCAGTTTTATTCTAGCAGAATTATTTTGTCATAAAAGAGAATGAGATTATTTTGTCATAAAAGAGAATCTTAATTAAAATCAAAACAGAAAAGTAAAAATTTTAATTTATGCTATTGGGTTGTTTTCTTTTCCATTTTAAAAAGTGGTAAGTGTGATAAACAATTGTTACTTGTAATTTTGTTTAAAAGTCTGAGTAGCATTTGAGTATGTTTCACTTAATATGTTTTAGCACACCATAGATATTCTTGGAAAATATGCCTCATTAGGGGAAAAATAATTGGCATTTGCAAAGCTTAATTACATTTAAAATGTTTGCCTTATGAAAACCCAGCCTGTGATTTTGAAAGCACTTTTCCTGCTTTATTCTCTAATGGGAGCTTGTAGCTCTCCTTTAATAATGATTGAGTTATAAATTCTCCAGGGCAGAGAAGGTATTAGCATCTTGTGTGTGCAGAGAGACTGGTTGTTTAGCCTCATGATGATTTGCAGTTTAATAAATGCATACACAGGCATTATCTTGTTGAATTCTCTTAACTTTTCCAAGGAGGCAGTAAAAGTTCTCCCAGTTTATGGATAAGGATGCTGAGGCTGGACAACAATGAATGAATGATCAAAATTCATATGACTTGTATTTTTAGAGTTGAAATAGCTACCCCTCAACCTGAGGCTCTTTCTTCTGCCCCAGCATCCCCAGGTCTCCCATCCGCTGGTATACCACCTCCCTGGAGTTAGCCATATACAATTTGCATGAAGATTTTCCTGCCACCTAGATATTTTCCAGAGGGCTAGCATGGGCAGTTGGGATAGGAAATCATTTACTGTGCAGGATTTGACTCACTTAGCATTCCCAGACCTCGCCCACTATGTACTGGCACTGGCCCCCAGTCATTGCAACATCCAGAAATGCACCCCCATTATCAGCTGCCCCAATAGTTTTGACAAAGCATTCTGAACGTCTTTGACCAAACCCACAAGCCTTTTCATGTGCAAGTCTGCTCTAGAATGCAGAAAGAAATGTATAGTGGGGGATAAAGGAGTATATGGTACCCCTGAGCAAGGGGAGTGCCAAAGCTTGGAAAAGTAGCTACCAGCTGGGGGAGAAGAATCATCTCAAAATCATGATGATAACAATAGTGATGATGGTAACACTGAGCTATCACTACACGCTAGGTGCTAGGTTGCACCACCAACATGTATTATCCCATTTTATTCTCACTGTAGCACCATTACCTCGTGGTGTAGAGTAGTGAGCGACCATCATCCCTTGTCACAGCCATAAGTTCCTTTCTGGTCTTGCTGCTTCCATGGTTACCCCCATATAGTCCATTCTCCTTGAAATCAACCTGAGCCATTTTTATAACGTGAAGTCCGATCATGTCACTCTTCTGATAACTTTCCGACTACTTGGTGACACTGAGTAAATTCTGAAGTCCTACAGTGGCCGCAAAGCAGACATGCCTGGCCGCATGTCCCTGCCTGACCTCGTCTCCTGCTCTGCCCAATACGGCATCACTGTAGTCACACTGGCTTTCTGCTGGCTGCCATCTGCATCACTGTTCTCTCCTGTAAGTCAGACTTACTCCCTTACTTCATTTAGTTTCTGACCCCGCCTCACACCCCGGACAGCCCTTCCCAGTGGCTCTGTCTAAAATAGCTTCCCTTTCTCCCTCTTCCCTACACCATGCTTTACTTTTCTGCACAGTACTTAGGGCCACCTGATGTTGTTAAATGCCTGTGTATCCATCTGTTCATTATTTCTCCTTTCAAAATAATGAGAGCTTAGTAAGGGCTTTGTCTGCCTCACCCCTTAGGAAATGGCTTGGCACGCATTGATTCAATATTTGTTGAATACATGTGGCATAGAGAAGTTAAGTCATTTGCCTAATGTTCAGAGCTAACAAATGGTAGATTTGTACTTTGAACTCCCAGACTGTCAGAGAAGACAGATGGCAGAGAAGCTTACTTAGGACAGGAAATGGGAATGAGACAGGTCTTTCTCTTTTCTGCCAGGAAATGCTCAGTGTAACTTTTTTTTTTTTTTTAATACCTGCAGTAACTGAAGAGAATTGTACAAAAGGAAGAGTTAAGGTACAGACATGTTCAGAGACTTCAAGTCAGGAGTATGCAGGTAAACTGCAACCAAAGACCGCTTCTCTTCCTAGAGTACGAGTTTTGCCCCATGGTTACATGCCTTAGCCTGGACACTTAATTTTCATGTGAAAGAAATTCATGCAACCTTGAATGTGTGACCTTGAAATAGCTCTGTAGAGGTCATTATGAGCAAATTAGTTCAGAGTTGGTTAGTTCATTTCTAATAGTAGGCAACAAACAATAATTTGGTATGTTTTGCACTTACTACCATTTCTTAAAATCTTGAGAAAATCACTGTGTCATCTATGGGTACTTTTTATTAGGAAAGAAGTTATCCATTCACACTAGAGACTGCAGAAGGAATGGAGCTTCATCTTGCAATTTCAGAAAAAACTTCACAGTAAGAATTAAGTTTTCACAGGGTGGAGAAAAGCAAAAGAGAGGGAGACAATCCCTCAGGACAAGGCTTCTCAAATTTGGCTGCTTTCAAGGACGTATTCTTGGGGGAGGAGACTGCAAGTTTTCTTTGATCACATTTAAAATTTTATGTTTTACTTTTGTTCATAGTCTAAAAAAATACACACTTGTTTGGGACTATCTGGACCACCATCTTCTGTAACAGAGTGCTGCCACAGGAACCATACCACTAAACCAGAACTGCAGTCCGTCTGCTAATTCTTGCTTTGCTTCTTTGCTTTACAGGCATGTATTCAATATAGAAATTTTCCTCTTCCAGCTCTTAGTATTGTTTCCTTTCGTCCCTTTCTCCTTCTGTACCAGAACTCCCAGGGAGCCTAGCTTGCTGTATGTTGAACCCCTTATAATATTTTTAATTATATCAAATTTTTAAATGGTTTGTCTTTTTGACTAGGGGGAAGCAAGGCAAGTTGACAGAATAGATCCTCAAGTGATATGGACTCAATTTCTTGCTGGAATTTGCAAAGCCAATTTAAGTACGATCTTAGTTGTCAGAAGATTATTTTTTAAATGTAGAAATTCAAGAAGACAGCCTTTGAGAATGCAAATTTTGAAGAACTTGGAATCTTTTTTTTCATTTCAATTATAGTAGTAACCACAGAGCTCAGCTAGCAGGATATCACAGCGTGTTCACCATAAGGAAATCACAGTAATAAAAACAGCCTCTCTTCCTTGGGTGTTGGGTGCTCTCTTTGCCCTGCACCATTTCCTGTGTGTTATTGATTAGAGGAATAGCAATAAAGAGCTTTATAGGGGTGGAAAATTAAATCATGGTGACTAGCTAAGTAGTGATGAGTGAATTTGAGGAGAAGAAATATGATGATTCCTTACAATGTAGAAATGATGCTTCCAGAACTTTTCAGGATTATTTGCCTCTCTGTTGGGGCCGAAATAAGGCTTATGTGAGGATGACAAAAACATGATAAGAATGCCTGAAGTTCACAGAGTGATTAAAACAAAAATGAAGGCAAAACAGTTCACAGGGGAGAGGTACAGATGGAAGAGAGGTCTTTAACTTGAGATATCCCTCATGCCTGCGGGCTTCTGGGGCTTGGGCTCCCAGAGGGATGAGCTGGTTTCAGCACTTGTTGGGACTGACTTGCTGGTCCTGAAACCTCTGGGCATGTCTGCACACTAGCATTTACAAATAAACAACTCTATTAGAACTACATTTTAATAGAGCCCATTACTGGAAAGGGTTACACATGAATGAAGATGAGAAAGAAAGAATGTTAGACCTTCTAATTCAATTTCACTTATCATCTTTCACCACACCTAGAAGGCTGTTGGTCACAATGGAAACAAATTATAATTTGAAAGAAATTACTTTATTAAATTCATACCTGTATACAATATACATTGTCATTCTAATCTCTATCTAAAATGAAATTTAGAATGGAGTTTTTGATAACTCAAATATTTTCACTTAAAAGGGTAATTTCAAGATTCTAGTCAATGCTTTTTCTGAAATCAATTAATATGTGTGGGATGATTCGTGAGACAAGAAGTATATATATACACGAACAGCATACATGGAATATTTTTGAGAATTTCAGCCAAACACAGATATAGTAGTTTTAATGACTGCTTTTTAAAGTCCAAAGTGTTTTTGCCAAAGTGCCCATATAATCCAATTTTAATGTACTGATAATTTAAACTTGTTTTACATGAAAATTGGTTTATAACTCGTAATCTGTTCTATCTCTCTGAATTGGAAGCATACAGCAATTTCATCCCCTGATTTCAGCCCTCAAATGTTCAGAATGAAAGAGATATTAAGGAAATTCATAGAATAATGAGTTTCTATTATTAGCAGGATAATGTGGGGAGATTTGGGGTGCTTCAGGAAAAACTTAACCACCTGAAAATCACCAACCTCCTTTCATCTAATAGTACTTGAAAATATATCATTAAAATCAAATTTTAAAAAACACTGTTACCCTCAGGAGCTGTCTTATACAAAGTCACTTCTTTGGGAGGTATAGGACAGGCATCTGGTCCTGAGGCTCAGAGATGAGGATGTGTATACTTACACCATCTTTTTCTTTGTGGTCTAGACCATTAACAACAGCCCTGGGAAGGGACGCTGTGAAGAGTAGTGAAACTGAGAAGGTTCTCCTGCTGTGGGGAGCCCCAGAATCAGGACCCTTAGCCTCAGATGCAGCGGGAAGGCACAGAGGGAAGTCACTGCCAAGGAAAAGGGACCTGCAAAGAAACCAAGGGAACTGCATTACAGTTGTCCTTAGGACCACTCATCCTGATTTCCGTAGGCTTTAAACTGTTGTGATTAGTGTAGAAAGACTGGGGGAAGGTGGTGGGAGATTGTGGGTGGGGAGATTTGCTTAAGCCCTTCATGGATTTATGTTTAACGTTCTATGAAAGAACACTAGGGTCTTCCAATACCTACTTTACTGTAACCATGTTTGACGCAGGCAGGCAGGGAGTCTAAGCACTGGACACTAAAAATTGACTTCTCTAGTCCACTTGGAGAGCCAGGTGGGGTTGGGAGGTTCTGTGCTTCTGTCTCTAACTCCATAGACAAGACTGATCCTGGGAATGAAATAAATTATTTCTGGAGCCCCTCAACCTTGGAGCTCTAGGACTACTACTAGGGAGCGAGTATGTGGGTGGGGATGTGAACCGGTCTAACAGAATGAGGGGGTGTGGGAGAGGGGCAGAACTTCCCTGAGGGCTTAGCAGCAGGGACTGTGGGCAGTCACAGTACAGACTCCCCAGGTCTTTACCACCTACTGCAGTTCTGAGGGTAAAGGAAAGGAGGTAGGTGACAGTTTGCTGGGGTCTTCCCCCTCTTTCTCATCACACACTGCAGTCTTCACATTCAACCTCCCACACACTCCAAATTTTATCACTCTCATCCACACCATAATAGGTCCCTGTTTTCTGTTTTCTGGTGGAAGAATATTTCTTTCTGGTGTCAGTAATGATAATTTTAAGATACATCCCAGATAAGATAATAAAATAAGAGCCATGAAATGGTTACTGTCAACCACCCCTCTCTCCTTTACTGATAAAACATTCCTGGTGGCGATGTTGACTCGCTGACAAATAGTTCTTCAAGGCTTCCTCTGAAATCTCCAGTAGCAAAGTACCTGGGGAATGGACTGGAACAAGAGAACAACTCCAGAATGCAGACACCTTTTGAGTGGAGAACAGACAATGGCTAAGATTTTGGAAGTACAAAAGCTAGTTGTCTTTGTTCTTTAGTATCCTCACTGCTGGACATAGTGAGTGTTCATTCACTTGAATGAGCCTTCTTAGGGCACTGAAATCTCTCCCTTTTAGCTTTGCCCAAATCTTCCATCTAACATCCTAACTCCTTACCCAGTGGACAGCCCAGATGCAATTATTTTCAACTAAATTCTACTAGAAACATTTCCATATCTGTGACTATTCAAAAGTATCTTGACTCTTGTGATTTCAAATAAAGCCCACATACTATTGAATACTTTGAGAACATTAAAAGAACGAGATAAGCCAGACTTTAGTTTATGAAAGGCCTGAGCTCTGTGGAAAGCATATACCTCTTTGCAAGAAGAACGTCTTCAGGAATCATCAGCTTTTGCCCACTCACACAATTTTCCTCATTCCGATAGCTGGGAGAGAAGTGGTTTTGCTGTCACAATATCCAAAACACTGATTATTGTAGCTCTCCCTTTTAGCTTTAGATTCTATGTGATCCAATTCTCCTATTTAATAGGTAAGGAGACTGACTTCTCCTGGTCTACTTCTAGTCAGAAGTGGTAGAACCAAAGAACCCATCTCCAAACTCTCAAACTAGTGACATTTCCTCCCACAGGATAACTGTTTCTGCAAAAGACAGAAGGGGTAAGGGGTTCTCCTCAGACGTATGCAAGCTATCCACTCAGTTATGGGGAACAGACATGCACTGAAGAGAATTAATAAGGTAGAACTATTCATTTATATAGATACACACACAAACACGGCAACATTCCAGGCACATGAATTCACACAGCGCTTGCCAAACAGTACAGAGAGAATGGAGCCATTTATGTAAACCAAAATGAATAATGTACATTTTCCATGGGCCAAGTCTGAAGTTGCATGGCACCCTGATAGCAGTGTTTACCTCTGGGGAGGACTCTAGATCTGGGGGTGGTAGTCAAAGGAGAATTCGTCCTTACGGATATTGTTTGTATCTTTATGAGGAGAATCTACTTATGGGTTAATTATTTAAGAATTAGTTTAAAAGAGTAAAGCTACAATTTTTATTTGAATTGTCCTCTATGAGTTCACCACTGAACGTTTAAGGCTTCAGTTGCCAATGGGTCACTAAATCAGGTGCATCATTCTATCAGCAATGAGCAGTGAGGGGGAAATATTCTCCTTTGGAGAGGAAAGACCCATCTCACAGTGATCTCCCAATTACCCTTTCCCCTTACTTAACAACAACAACAAGAAACATCTTTTAAAAGAGAAAAGCTGCTTCCCTGGGGATGAGTGAATAATCCCTTTTCTCTTCCAATATTGACTTTGGAGATGTCAGTTTTGTTAAAGGTGTGGAAAGCATGAAGTGGTAAATTTTGAAATGATTCTTATAGTTTATATAGAAAAAGGTAATTTTTAGGAAACTGGTCTTCTTATGCTAAATAAGGAACAGTTTTCTCTCCACCCTCCATTTCTCCCCAGACTTTAGGGATGGTTTTGTTACTTCTCTGTTGATGACCAAAGCATCTCAACTCTTCATGAAAAGTCTGAGGCAGATCACAGGAACCTTTGCTGGAAATATACAAACATATACTTATGTGTTTGTATACATCAATAATACAGTATGTGTGGGTATGCTATTTGATGAAGTGCTGTAAAATTCTTCTCTCATTCCCAAGTGCCATCAAGCTTCTGCCAAGACAGCAAAATTGGCTTTTCTGATTCCTGCCAAATCCTGTTTAGGCAAACCACCTGTGGTCTCAAAGTTGTGTTACTATTTCCATATACTTGTGAATATTTTCCGCTCAAAATAGAACAGCTCCCCCTGCCCCTTTCTCATCCATGTGGCGTCACACACGTGTGCATCACAGGTAAAGTGGTGACATGTCCTTTTTATTCTTTGCCCTACAAGCTCGGGGCCTGGTCCGATTGCCATTCTTACACTTGTAAATACAGCAAATAGGCTAATTTCTTGAGTGCCTGACCCTGTGCCTGGGACCTGAGAGAGGGTGGTGAATATAGTGGATGTGAGCCCTGCCCCCATGGAGCTTATGTTACCTCTGCTATGATATGTTTTAAAGCGGGATCACTCAGCTCTGTGGAGCTCCCCAGTTACCAGGGCAACAGCACTTTCAGATGCGTTAAGAAGTTCTAACGAATGTGCAGTATCATGCTCCGTTCTGCAAACAAAGCCATTTATTTTAGGCTGAAGCATTTGCAGCAAAATTTAAATAATTTATCTGGATTGTGTCATTGAACACTTTATGATATCTTTTTGGTTTTCTTCAGTAGCACATTTATTCAATAAAAGCTTTGTCATCTTAGATTTTTTTCAACTAACTCTTCAAGCTAGATGTATGAACTAAACAGGAAGATGGTCCCAAGAATCTATGCCTGTCTGAGAGAAGTGTTATATAGGTCATTACCAAAGTGAATCAGGACTTCAAGTATTTTTTTACTCAATGCTCAAAGGTCTTGGGACAGAAATAACAAAAAAAAGAAGAGGCTTTGCTGGGCCACAGCTGCTACTAAACTTTACCTATTCTGAACCAAAGAGCTGAAAACACCCCTGATCCACCCATCTCCACCCAAGAAAAAGTACTGAGTCCTGAAATTCCCATTTAAAAAATGGAATCTTTTTGGTTAGCTTGGCATTGCTCTTGGAAAGAGGGCCTGTCAATCTAGGAGGGCCAGCCCTAAACTTGGGCTTGGCATCAACCTTTTGTAAAATTCATATGTGCAGGTCCCAGCCAGGGAATGAGGCACCACAGGTGAGCATCACTGTTTGAAAACTTGGAGGGAGAGAGAGAAAGATGCTGGGCAGCCTCACCTGGAGAGACTCGGAGGGCCACAACCCTGAGAGAGCACTCTGAACACGGAGGCACAGCATCTGGAGACAGGTTGCTGCTCAGCTCTATAGAAAGCCAGCTCTTGTTTGCCTCTGATTTTTTTCTTAATTTATTTATTTTTAATTGAAGGATAATTGCTTACAGTATTGTGTTGGTTTCTGCCACACATCAATATGAATTAGCCATAGGTATACCTATGGCCCCTCCCTCTTGGAATTTCCTCCCACCTCCCACCCCCCACCCCATTCAGTGATTTCTGATATGTTTTAAAGCACAAAATCAAACTTTCTTCTTTCAGAATCTTAACGAGGGATTTCTTTGGTGGTCCAGTGGCTAGGATCCCTCGATTCCACTGCAGGGAGCAAGGGTTTCATCCCTATTGAGGGAACTAAGATCCCACATGCCATTCAGCAAGACCAAAAACAAACAAAAAGAATCTGAACAAATGTTCCTGCACGTGTCCTAAGTTTTTCTAAGACAAGGTGTTGGACATCTCCTGTCCTTGCCCCTGAGGCAGGAGAGGTGAGGTGTAGCACCCTATAGGTTCAGAAGGGCCTTGTCAGAGCATATAGTGCTGGGAGGTCTAGGGTAGTAGAACCTGCTGGCCTCTCTTTCTGTAGCCCACAAGACACATTTGTACATCCAGCACTTTCCACACAAAGCGGCCCATGGGTCCCCGTGCTGTTCACGGCACTGCTCTATGGTTCATCTTTCTGCACAGCCTCTGAGAGTCCAGCGGAGGAACCACAGCTTCCTGCTGTCCATGTTCGGTAAGCAGAATGTCAAGGTTTTAGAAATGCCTTGCTTTCACTCCACCTAGAGGTAAAACAGTCGTTAGCAGAAGCACATATTTGCTTCTTGGGGATATGTTTGTGAAAACATAACAAAGCCTTTATTTATAAGTTGTATTCATTATTTCAAGCTTAAGAAACGTAGCCTTCTGAAAAAGTTGAAAAAAATAACATGTTAAAAATGGAGAAATTATACTATTGTTCCTGGGTTGAATGGTGACACAGATGATTTAGTCAAAACATATCTCTATTTTTTGTGTGTAATAAGTTTTTGAGTCTCTGATTATAGCTGGCTGAAGGTTTACCCCCAAATAATGGGGTTTGGGGCATTAATAATAAACCGATAGCTTTCAATAGCAGTTGCTATGAAAGCAGTTTCTTCATGTGCAATAAAGCACTTCTAATAGATTACATGATTAACTTTCTGCAGCTGAAATGAATGAAATATTAATGGTTTTTGAGGAATCTGATTGGAATTAAGTTAAAACACATTGACTTCTTCCACTTTATTTCCTACTATAGTAGTTTAAATACAGTTTTCATTATTTGAAATCTTTTTCTCTCAGCATATACTAATGGTGAGAGAATTAAATGACACTGAAAATTCTGGAAATCAAGAGAAACAGATTAGAACTGCAAGCACCAGGCACATGAAGAGAGAGAAGAGTCGTTTATGTAGGTCTCCAATTAGACATTATTCTAGAAGCTCTACTTGAGACGGGGACACATTGCCCCTGTGGAGGCAATAACTGCCACATTGACATCAGCAATGTGAAATTGTCTAGTTCCTCTGAGCATAATGCTTTTAATTAAGTAAAATAGGAGGCTAAAAAAATAAGCAAAGATAATTAAGCAGCATTCGTCCCTTATGCAAGAATGTGCTACAAAAATCTCATTTGATTTCATTAATTTACATGTCACAAAGCAATTAGCTTTGTTTACCCATCTCTCAGAGTGTAGGTGCATCTAAATTTTATCCTAATTATGTTTATAGAGTGCAGCTACAAAGGGTGTAGACTATTTAAAATGCACAATTAGCATTGTAATTACTACAACTGTGGGTAAAACTTGTCATCTCCTCGTTCATTTTGTCCCACTGCTACATGTAAATTGTGGAGTGGGATGTGGAGTGTCATTTGGGGAAAGGGGAGTAAAGTTAGGTAGATCCCCAAACCCAAGCAGCCTGCCTCATCGACAGCTTTACAACACACTCAGTGTCCAGAGTCCTTTGCCTCCATATCTGATTGAGAAGAGTGTTAGGACGTCAGAAGCCCAAGCCCAAATAAGTTTCCAAATGAAAGATGTGTGCCCAAGGTTATTTGGTACAGTCTTAACTCCAAAGCCTTATTCCAGTCTTGCCAGGATCTCCTGGGTTCAGAAACCATCATGAGCTGGACAATGAAGCTCTGTTGTTGCAGGAGGAGGGGCTGGTGAATCTTCCTTATAGATTCAAAGAAGAAGAAAAAGTAAAGCAAAACCCCAAGTCCCATTTGTACCATTCAAATGGGATTTTTCACCAACCATGGAAAGATATTTGGGGTATAATAGAGGAAACTGAATATGGACTAATTCTCGGATACTATCAGAGAATTAGTAATATTTTTAGGAGAGTGAATGGCATTGTAGTCATGAAGGAAAATTTGGTAACTTTTAGAAGTAAATGCTGAAGGGGTAAGTTATGATATTGACAACTTAATCTCAATATCTACTGAAAAGACATATGCAGAGAGATAAAGCAAATATGGTAAATATAAGCAGTAGTTAAATTTAATAATTTTACTTATTTATTTTTGGCTGTGCTGGGTCTTTGTTGCTGAGCAGGCTTTTCTCCAGTTGTTGAAGCGAGCAGGGGTGCTGTTCTCTATAGAGGAGCACAGGCTTCTCACTGCGGTGGCTTCTCCTGTTGTGGGACGTGGGCTCTCAGTGAGCGGGCTTCAGTAGCTGCAACTTTCAGGCTCAGAAGTTGCGGCTCATGGACTTAGTTCGTCTGCAGCACGTGGGATCTTCTGGGACCAGAGATCAAATTCGTGTTTCCTGCATTGGCAGGCAGATTCTTTACCACTAAGCCACCACGGAAGCCCCATCAATAAATTTATATATTAGGTATATCAGTTCTGAACTGAACTGTTCGGTCGCTAAGTCATGTTCAACTCTTTGTGACCCCAGGGACGGCAGCACGCCAAACTTCCCTGTCTATCACTAACTCCTGGAGCTTGCTCAAACTCATGTCCATCGAGTCGGTGATGCCATCCAACCATCTCATCCTCTGTTGTCCCCTTCTCCTCCTGTCTTCAATCTTTCCCAGCATCAGGGTCTTTTCCAATGAGTCAGTTCTTCGCATCAAATGGCCAAAGCATTGGAGTTTCAGCTTCAGCATCAGCCCTTCCAATGAATATTCAGAACTGATTTCCTTTAGGATTGACTGGTTTGATCTCCTTGCAGTCCAAGAGACTCTCAATAGTCTTCTCCAACACCACAGTTCAAAATCATCAGTTCTTCAGCACTCAGCTTTTTTATGGTCCAACTCTCACATCCATGCATGACTACTGGAAAAACCATAGCTTTGACTTGACATACCTTTATCATATAGGCAGTCATGGAACCAGTCATTAAGTGTCTGTGTATCAGTTGAAAGTGTTTCTGGCTGCTAGCAAAAGAAAACTCAACCAACAATGGCTGAATCTCAAAGAACCTTCATTACTTACTAAACAAGAAGCATACAAGTTATCCATTTGGGGTTGGTCCAGCAAGATAGTCATGCTGTCAAGGTCCTGGCCGGAGAAGGCAATGGCACCACACTCCAGCACTCTTGCCTGGAAAATCCCATGGACAGAGGAGCCTAGTAGGCTGCAGTCCATGCGGTCATGAAGAGTTGGACATGACTGAGCGACTTCACTTTCACGCATTAGAGAAGGAAATGTCAACCCACTCCAGTGTTCTTGCCTGGAGAATCCCAGGGACAGGGGAGCCTGGTGGGCTGCCGTCTGTGGGGTCGCACAGAGTCGGACATGACTGAAGTGACTTAGCAGTAGCAGCAGCAAGGTCCTGGCTGTTCTTCCCCTCTGCCTTGTCACCCTCAGCCCATCAGCTTCTGACAGCATCAATTCATCATTGCAAGGCTGCTGCTGCAGCTCTAGGCATCGTGGCCACATTCAAAACCAAGGGGGTGGGAGGGGGGTTCATGTTTGGGATCGCATGTACACCCGTGGTGGATTCATGTCAATGTATGGCAAAACCAATACAGTATTGTAAAGTAAAATAAAGTAAAAATAAAAAAAAAAATAATAAATTAAAAAAAAAAAAACCAAGGGGATGGGCAAGGAATAACAAAAGCCAGCTCTCCTTCTTTGCTTGCTTCTTTTATCAGGAAGCAAAATCTTGGAGTTGGTAGGAAAAGGATAAATTTGGAATTTGAGATTAACAAAAACTGACCACTATATGGTACTCACACAGTAAAGAATCTGCGTGCAATGCAAAAGACCCAGGTTCAGTCCCTGGGTTGGAAAGATAGCCTGGAGAAAGGAATGGCAACCCACTCCAGTATTCTTGCCTGGGAAATCCCATGGACAGAGGAGCCTAGTGGGCTGCAGTCCATTGTTGTTGTTCAGTCGCTAAGTCGTGTCTGACTCTTTGTGACCCATGGACTGCAGCAGGACAGGCTTCTTTGTCTCACTATCTCCCTGAGTTTGCTCAAACTCATATCCACTTGTTCAAACTCAGTGACGCCATCCAACCATCTCATCCTTTGTCACCCCCTTCTCTTGCCTTCAGTCTTTCCCAGCATTAGGGTCTTTTCCAGTGAGTTAGTTCTTCACATCAGGTGACCAGAGTATTGGAGTGTCAGCTTTAGCAACAGTCCTTCCAATGAATATACGGGACTGATTTCCTTTAGGATGGACTGGTGTGATTTTCTTGCAGTCCAAGGGACTCTCAAGAGTCTTTTCAAGTACCACAGTTTGAAAGCGTCAATTATTCAGTACTCAGCCTTCTTTATGGTCCAACTCACATCCATACATGACTACCGGAAAAACCATAGCTCTGACTAGACAGACCTTTGTTGGCAAAGTGATGTCTCTGCTTTTTAATACACTGTCTAGGTTTGTCATAGCTATCCTTTCAAGGAGCAAGTGTCTTTTAATTTCATGGCTGCAGTCACTGTCTGCTTTGATTTTGGAGCCCAAGGAAATGAAATCTGACACTAATTCCACCTTTTCCTCATCTATTTGCCGTGAAGTAATAAGACTGAATGCCACGATCTTAGTTTTTTGAATGTTGAGTTTTAAGCCAGCTTTTTCACTCTCCTCTTTCACTTTCATCAAAAGCTCTTTAGTTCCTCTTCATTTTCTGCAATTAAAGTGGTATCATCTGCATATCTGAGGTTGTTGATATTTCCTCTGGCAGTCTTGATTCCAGCTTGTGCTTCATCCAGCCCAGCATTTCCCGTGATATTCTCAGCATATAAATTAAATAATAGGGTGACAGTATACATGCTTGATGCACTCCTTTCTCAATTTTGAACCAGTCTGTTGTTCCATGTCCAGTTCTAACTGTCACTTCTTGTCCTGCTTACAGGTTTCTCAGGAGGCAGGTAATGTGGTCTGGTATTCCCATTTCATTAAGAATACTCCACAGTTTGTTGTGATCCGCACAGTCAAGGGCTTTAGTCAAGGCTACAGTCCATGGGGTTGCAAATAGTCAGAAAGGACTGAGAGTCTAACACTTTCACTTATCATATGTAAAATAGATAAACAACAAGGACCTAGTGTATAGCACAGGGAACTATATTGAATATCTTATCATAAGCTATAATGGAAAAGAATATAAATATATATATATGTATACTCATATGTTTATATATGGAGAGAGCCGACTCACTTTGTCGTATACCTGAAACACTGGAAATCAACTGGACTTCAATTAAAAAATAAAAATTAAAAAAACCAGAATGAGATGTCACCTCACATCTATTCGTATGCGAAAAATTTAAAAAATAATAATGGATGTTGGCAAAAAAAGAAAAATCTTTGCCAGAAGACTGCAGATTTCTGTTTCCACTTGAGCGGCTAGAACAGACAGAGGCCAATCCTAGCTGCAGGGAGTCTGGGACGTGCCATCACAATAAGTGACTACATCAGTTATGATTCATCCCCTGGGGCTAGGGATGTGCTGTCTCTCAGAACAAGACTGATGTTCTGTTAACGAGAAAAAGGGAAAACACCAGCTACTTTCCATTTGCTAAACAGATGCCCCTTTTCTCTAGAGAGGATATGGTTCTGTTTTTACTAGGTGACAAAAATGACTTTAAGTGAAAGTAGGGCTAAAACTCATTCTTCACTGTATCACGTTGCTGTTTAAGAAGGTAAATGGTGCTCAAAAGAGACTTCAGGTTTCTTGTCTGTCAGCACAGTGAAACAGAAACTCCAACCATCCTTAAACTAGGTTTCATTGCCCTTTCAAGTTCGGTAGTACATTTCAATATACAGTTTACTGTTAGAGATTGTTCTCACTGTGATGGACATTATGCAGCAGAATAGAATATATGCTACCATTCGATGTATTTTTAGCCACAGTTGATCAAGTGTCCTCTGTTTGCAAGGCTCTGTAATAGGTGATTACATGTTCTCTTATTTGTATAAGAAGGATCTGCCTGCCTATTACAAAAAGCCCCAGCTCAGTCTGAGTTAACAGACTTAATAAAGAAAGAAAATACCTTCAGGGCTTTCAACAATTGTTCTCATGTCTGCTTTCTCCCAACCAGTATAAGATAATCTGGATACCTGGGCTGTTTAAATGGAAGTCCATTTGTTGATCATGGCAAGTGATAGTCATTACTAGAGTTCCTCCTGTCCCCTTCCCTAGCACTTGGCCCCAAAGTAGGCTTTCTTTTAGAAAGAATGCTGCATGCTCATTGCTGATGGATTGAAAAGAATTCCCAGACTAACAATAGCCACCTAACCATCACTGGGATTCACAGTCATGTGCCCTTGGAGGCAGGCCTAGAATTGAATGGCCTGGGCCAGAAAGTCTGTAAGTGTCTAAAAGTGCCTCACCACCATAATCGCACATTTGTCTGGTGACTTAGCATTTGGTGTTGATGGCTGGTATTGTGTTGAAGTATATCAATGCTGGCTGTCCCCTGTTTCTTGGTAACCTCTGGGATGTGGCTGACTGTCACACTGACTGCTACACAGAGGCTCTGCAGCAGGGCTGGCTTGGAGCAGGCCCAAGAGCCCCTCTTCTCTATGTCAACCTGCAACATCCCCAGGCCCCCTGATTTAAGCATCTTACTGGGGGTGCACTGTAGTCTACGGCTTGCCTGTCTCATCGCGTGACCCCAGGGAGATGTCCCATTGCTGATAGAAGCCTTGTGACTATTTTACCTCCAAACTTACATTTAACCCTTAGGATAAATGTTTTGAGTGATTCTCCCCATTTTTCCTGTTGTTGTTTTTTGTGTTTTGGCCACACCACATGGCTTAGGGGATCTTGGTTCCCTGTGCTTGCTCAGTTGCTCAGTCATATCCAACTCTTTGTGACCACAGGGATTGTAGCCTGCCAGGCTTCTCTGTCCATGGGACTTTCAGACAAGAATACTGGAGTGGGTTGCCATTTCTTTCTCCAGGGGATCTTCCTGACCCAAGTATCAAACTCATGTCTACTGCATTGGTGGGTAGATTCTTAAACACTGAACCATTTGGGAAGCCCCTTAGTTCCCTGAACAAGGATCAAACCTGTGCCTGGAAATGGAAGCCTGGAATCTTAATGACTGGATCACCCAGGGCGTCCCTCTCCAGTGTTCTGTATGAAACATCTCTTTGTGATTTTAACTTTATTATAGTAAGGACATTTCACTTAAAAAAAAAAAAGGGGGGTCAATGTCCTGGGAAATGAGAGAGAGAGAGATGTAGTGAGGAGGCAGCTTTGCTGGTGCCCATAGAAACAGGAGGTTAAGTTGGAGCCACAGGTGTGGGCAGGTGGGAAGTTGTGGTGACAGGAACGAAAGGAGGTCCTCTTCCACTGCTTTTATATCTTTAGTGACTTAGTAAACAAAGCTATTAGCTCAGAGTGAGGGTAGGAAATGTTGCAAGAGAAAAGAGAAATCAGGAGGGCTGGAAAGTAAATGAACAAGAAAAACAGAGTATGGGGGTAGGGCACCCGAAGGCCCCAAGGACAATCAGTGATATGCATTTGAAGTGAGATCAACCAGTGGCAGGTAATATACCCCTGGCCAGACCCTACCCCTGGCTGGGCCAGGGAAGACCCAGGGAATTCCTCACGTGAGAGGTCAGCTCCCAACAAGTTCATGCTAGTAGCCAGGAGCCAGAGCCAGAGGGGCCGGCCTGGAGCAGACTGTGCTATTGGCCAAAGACCTTGCTCTTCAGTGCTATAGCCATCGCTGGAAGATTTGTCCAGGGCTGGGCTGTGCTGTGGGCAGCAGAGGGGACGCACCTGGGGGAAGGGCACAGGGCTGGTGATCTCTACATGTGTGAAGGACTCAAGGCCGTACTCTTCCAGCATGGAGGTGGGCGGCTGGGTGGTGCTCCTGTGTCAAGGAGAAGGTATGTCCAAATTTAATGTCCTTCCTTGGTGCTTTGTGCTGCCCTTTGGGTCCCAGAGAACCTCCTAAGTGACCTGCCATAGTTTCTCCATGCCTGGCTTTTGGGGTTGACTGCATGACACCCAACCCCATCCAAGAAACTCATCACACCAGGTTATAAAGCCTTGTCTATTTTTTGTTATCCCTGGAAAACAGAAGAGCAAGAACCCTGTTGATCTTTTTCCTTTTTTTTAACCACTTTATCCCCAGTGCCTGGTAAAATTCCTGAAAGATAGTAGATGCTCATTAAATTTTGAATGCATGAGTATATAAAAGAGGGCTGGCAGGAAAGAGGGATGGAAGGGAGGGAGGGAGGGAAGAAAGAAGAGAGAGAAGGATAGAGAGAGGGAGGAAGGAAGGAATCCCTGCCACTCTATTAGGACTATTCTGAATGAGGTTTGCAAAGATGGATCTGAATTGGCAGTACCCTCTATAGAAGACATGGCAATGCAGGTAAGTAGTGGAAGCTGGTGGGAACTGATGAAAAGGGCTTTCACTGGGGCTCTTTAAAACGTGGAGGACACACTGGAGGTCTCATGGGGGAGGCCAGGAAGACTGGGGCATCAGTGGCTGGCATATATGGGATCAGGTGCTATTTTGATGAGGATGTCAGGAAGGTGAGAATAAGGGATGATGGTCAAGGTGGGCAGGAGGGAAGCAAGAGAGGGTTCTTGGATGAAGAGCTGAGACAGACCCACATTTCAGCGGGTGTAGTGGGTGTGACGGATATGATATGAGGCCCCTGTAGCTGGGAATCCACAGAGAAGCCCAGTGGCTTCAATTATCCGCCTCTCATTCCTGTTCTTTCTGGAAAAAAGGATCTCCACTGGACTTGCTTCATCCTTCCCACTACCTACTCTCTCTTCAGTACTTTACACCCCAACCTCTGGATTTTCTTGTTTGCAGTTTGCTTTCTCTTTTCTCAAGACCTTCAAACCCATGGTTTTCCTGACCATGGTGGACCAAGCTAGACCCACCCTCAGACCGTAGCATGTATATTCTGAAGTTGTCAAGTACACTGTTTTTAACATAACCTTCATGTAGAATACACACTCATAAACACCTACACACATAAATATGATACATATATATAATATATGACATAGAAATATATGGGCATCTCTGGTGGCTCAGCAGTAAAGAATCCACCTGCAATGCAGGAGACATAGGTTCAATCCCTGGGTCAGGAAAATCCTCTGGAGAAGGAAACAGTAACCCACACCAGTATTCTCGCCTTGGAAATCCCATGGACAGAGGACCCTGGTGGGCTACAGTCCATGGGGTCACAAAGAGTTGGACACAAATTAGCAACTAAATAACAAACAATAATAAGTACATATTCTTAGTATGTATTTATTTTTTGCTTGTTCTATCAGTTACCAAGAGGGAGGAGGTAAGTTAAAATTTCCCACAATTGTCTGTTTCTTCTTTTAATTCTGCGCATTTTTCAAGTCATGTATTTTGATCCCTTGTTATTGGGTACATACAAAATTAGAATTTTTATATCTTCCTGATGAATTGAGCCATTATCATCATGAAGTGATTCTCTTTATTTCAAGTAATGCTTTTTTTGCCTTGAAGTCTACTTTATCTGATATCAATTTAGTGACATGGATTCTTTCAGTTAGTGTTTGCATGGTATGTTATTATATGTCCTTTTCGTCAATCTTTCTTATTCTCTTGTTTTAATGTATCTCTTGTAAGAAGCGTGTAGTTGTATTATAAAATACAATTTGTCACTCTTTATCCTTTAATTTGAACATTTAGATTATTTATACTTATTGGTAATTCATGATATAATTAAGCTAAACCTACCATGTTATTTTGTGTCTTCCTTTTGATCCATTATATTC